>NC_029780.3:67222610-67251519 GCF_000817695.3 Arachis duranensis | reverse complement strand
AATCAGGGAGATGAACATGGAAATAAATGGCAGAAAGTAAAGAGAATGGGTAAGATCAGAAATGGGGAATTCATTGGGCTCAGGAGATGTCGTATTCTCCGGATCAAATTCATTTTCATCTCTTCCTCAATCAAAGCATTTATTGATCTCCTTGGCAATCTTAGGTGATTGGGTTCCAATTCCTTGGCAACCCAATCTCTCTAAGCTTGAACAATTGCCTAATTCCTTGATTTAATTTCTCATGGGAAGAGATGAATGGTGTTGTGATGACAAGTCATCATATACCCATTTTTCAAGCTAATTTCACTTGTTTTATTAGTCTTTATGCACTTTCTTGATCCTAAGTAAGTGATTTGGAATGAAAATGCATAACTTCTTTAAATCAAACAACCACCAAGAAATTAATGTTAACTCATAAGGTTTAAGCTGAATTTAATTGAATTTTAATTGATTTATAAGCCTTGTGAATTTAGTGATACTTGGAGTGGTTGTTTTGGTTTATTGTAGGTGAAGAAAAGAATAAAAGAGAAAGCGTGGCCTAAGAAAGTGTGGCCAAAGGAGAAAAAGGCGTGGCTTATAATGGAGGAAGCAAGCATTGCCCTCCACAAGGGCACACTGCCCTCTAGGAGGGCAACATAAGGGAACAAAGCTTGAAAGGCAACTCTGCCCTGCCCACTACAAGGGCAGAGCACAAATCTGTGCCTTGGAATCAAGAAGAACAAAATGTTGCCCTGCCCTCCTCAAGGGTAGTATCGGGCCTTCAAGGAAAATAAATCAAAGGAAAATGCCTACCAATGCTTGCCACAAGAGTTGAACACGGGACCATGAGGAAGCAAGGAATTAAGCCTCACTTTGGTACCAAGAAAGCCAAGGAAAATGGGTAGCGTGTGTAGCATCCAAGTTTTGAACACGGGGCTTCAAGGTGGAAACACTGCCCTGCCCTCCGCGAGGGCAGGGCAGCATTTTGTTGTGGCACGGCCAGCACACCAACCTGGCGCACCACAGCATCATCCGGCAGCACTAGCAGCGCACCAAGGCACCAATCTGCCGCACCAAACTTTTCTGCCCTGCCCTCCGCGAGGGCAGGGCAGCATCCTGCGCACCAAGACCGCACCACGCCCGCACCACGCACGCACCACGCATCAATTTTCTGCCCTGCCCTCCACAAGCGCAGGGCAGCCTCCTGGAAGCTATTATTTTTGGGCCAAAAATTGAATTAAAAATCCAATTTAATTCATTTCTTCACCAAATCAAAAGCCCATCCAAATCCCAAGATCCAAGAATAGAAAGTGTATAAATAGGAGCTAGTTTGATGTAATTAGGACTTTTTACTTGACTTTTGAATTTGGCACTTTTTTTGGAGCTTTGAATTTTGCAACTTTTCTTTGAGAGACTTGACCAAGATTTCAGAGAATTGGGGAGGAGAATTGATCTCTCTTCTTCCTCGTTCTTGCTCGAGCAATTCTACTATTCTTGTTTTGAGTCTTGGGTGTTAAGAATTGAGGAAATTCTGTCTCAATCTCCACTCAAGAGCTCTTTAATTTCTTTTCTGCATAATTGAACTCATTTACATTCTCTTTACTACTTCTTTTTTATTTTCTTGTCAATTGCTTTCAGAACTTGGATCTAGGAAGCTAATTGAGATCTAGGCTCTGCTACCTAGTCTCTGGAGTCCTGAGATCCCAATTTCCTTTTGGTTCTTCTGTGAACCTTTGCTGCAATTTAATTTCCCTTTCTGTTTGAGATCTAACCGAATTCAAATCATCTCTTGCTTTGATAATTGCTGCAATTTAATTTCCCTTGCTTAAATTCTGAATTCCCAGTCCTCAACCCCCTTTTTCCATTCAAGCAATTTATATTTCTTGCACTTTAAGTTACTGCAATTTACATTTCTTGCACTTTAAGTTTCAGTCATTTAATTTCTTGTTCTTTAAGATTCAGTCTGTTTTACTTTCCTGCCCTTTAATTTACTGCAATTCTCCCCTCCCCCTTTACATTCCAAGCAATTTAGTTTCTGTTAAAGATAAATCACTCAACCAACATTTGATTCGCTTGACTAAATCCTTCTCCCTTTACATTCCAAGCAATTTAGCTTCTGTTAAATACAACCCACTCAACCAAAACTTGATTCGCTTGACTAAATCAACCACTAAACTAAAATTGCTCAATCCTTCAATCCCTGTGGGATCGACCTCACTCCCGTGAGTTTTTATTACTTGATGCGACCCGGTACACTTGCCGGTGAGTTTTGTGTTGGATCGTTTTCCACACATCAGTGTATCTCTTGGATCCCTGGTCCATGCATTTGATTGCCTCTCCTAACAACAGAGCCTTTAATTCCGTGAGATCAGAGTCTTCATGGTATAAGCTAGAATCAATTGGCAACATTCTTGAGATCCGAAAAGTCTAAACCTTGTCTGTGGTATTTCGAGTAGGATCTGGGATGGGATGACTGTGACGAGCTTCAAACTCGCGACTGTAGGGCGTAGTGACAGACGCAAAAGGATAGTAAATCCTATTCCTACATGATCGAGAACCAACAGCTGATTAGCCATGCGGGAAACCGTAGATGACCATTTTCACTGAGAGGACGGAAAGTAGCCATTGACAACGGTGACACCCAACATATAGCTTGCCATAGAAAGGATTATGAAGGATTGGATGAAGGCAGTATGAAAGCAGAAATTCAAAAGGAATGAGGCATCTCTATACTTTTATCTGAAATTCCCACCAATGATTTACATAAGTATCTCTATCTTTATTTTATGTTTTATTTATCTTTTAATTATCAAAACTCCATAACCATTTGAATCTGCCTGACTGAGATTTACAAGATGACCATAGCTTGCTTCAAGCCGACAATCTCCGTGGGATTGACCCTTACTCACGTAAGGTTTATTACTTGGACGACCCAGTGCACTTGCTGGTTAGTTATGCGAAGTTGTGAAAAAGAGTTGAGATTACAATTGTGCGTACCAAGCTGTTGGCGCCATTGAGATCACAATTTCATGCACCAATGCAGAACTATCATTTTTCTAAATCTCGCATACGCATCAGCGTCACGCGACGCAGGGATTGCCCTCTGCCTCATGAGGTCGCGTATGCGGAGAAAGGCTCATGTACGTGGCACTGTAAATTTTTGAATTTGCACGTACGCGGGTTGCATGCATATGCATGTCCACCCTGTTTTGCCAAAGTTGTATTTTTTAAGTTTTTAACCATTCCTCTAACTTTTCAAATATCTATAACCCCTGCTTAAGATCCAATACCTAGTGTCAGGCTTAGGAAAGAGAGCGATATTAAGTGAGATTTGTGAAGTGAATAATTGAATTAATGATGCGTGGGTAATGTTGTATAAGATATGAATAAGGATGATAATGATAATGATGAATGGTGATTGCATGAGATATGAATAACGGTGATGATGATATTGATAAATTATGTTTGAAAGATTCATATGGCATATACATTTAAATTATTTGAGACACGAGTTTTCCTGGATAGATGGAGTGGCTTGCCCCCATTTGCTCTAGTTTGAGACTCGATACTCTGTTGCTCCTCCATCGCAAGATGTGACCAGGCACTTTAACTTCCAGGATTCCTCTAAAGAGATGATAAATGAATTATTATATATATGCATAGATTATTGGGGATGTGTGCATGTAGGGACTGTCCAGGGTTCGCTACCAGACATGTCGGGTTTGGCTGTATAACCGACAGGTGATATCATCGATCATAGGGCAGACATGCATTATATGCACTTGTATGTTTTGTTTGAGTATGCATTTGTTTTGGCTTTCCTATTTGCTTAACTGTAATTAACTACTACCTGATCTATTTGCTATATTTGCTCTCCATATTTGTGTTTTTCTTGTTTGTCTTGCTTGTGATTGTTTCTGAGAGATCCCTCAGGCAGGTAGAGGAGACATTGGCTGGGGGTTGTTGTAACAACCTGAGTTTTAAAAAAAATTTAATTTGTTATATTTGTTGAGGATTTTTGTTATAAGAAAATTACTTAACTAAAAATAATTAAATAAAACTTTATGATACTTTGAATTTAAAAATAATTAGGGGTTATATGTAATTTTCACAATAATTGGAATTGAAATTAATTAGGATTTTTATATAATCTTTATTTTAATTGGATATTTAGTATAATTAAAATTATAATTTCGGTAATTGAAAATAAGAAAGAATTGGATAATTTAATTTAAGTAAACTCTATTATGAATAATTTATGATTTAATTTGAGTTTCTTATTTTTAGAAAATAATCTATTAAGAATGATTAAATTTGAGTTGCCACTGTTAAGTATTTTTCTCTCTTTATATTACTCTTGTACATATTGCCTTATGTGTTAATTTGTTTAGTTAGATTTATGCCTTGAGTTGTAGGTTACTTGTTTTAAATTGCATATTTGCTTTGAATTGCATTTTTGGTTTGCACTGCTTAGTTGCATTTTTAAATAGTTTTTAGAAGTTAGGAATTTTGGTAATTTTGATTTTGGTTTGTTTTTAGAAATGTAAATAGTGGGAAGGAAAGAGTTCTGTTTTATTTTATGCTTCTTTAAAAAAAAGGTCCTATCATGCGTACGCCTGACCCACGTGTACGGGTGACTCCCTGAATTTGGACGTGCCAGGATCGTGCGTGGACTGTGCCATTGCACAGTCCAAACAGAGACTCGTGTAAGGACCGTGCTGGCTTGATGCGGCGCACACAACCTTTCTCATGCATCCACGTGACCTACACGTACGTGTCCCCCAAAAACTTGGATCATGAATATTTCATGCTGGCACTGTGCCATCGCACGGTCCAGACAATGAGTTGTGCACGTAGTGTGTGGGAATTGTGCATCTAGCACAATTTCTTCCCAGGCGTAAGTGTCACCTTCTATTTCCCCCTTCTCACGCCTACGCATGCCAGACGTGTATGTGTCACTTTCCATTTCTGCCACTCACGCGTATGCGTGACCCCTTGTCGTGTTTCACACACTTCTTTTCATCTCTTCTCTCTATTTCTTTTCTTCTTTTCTCTTCTCATCTCTTCTTCCCTTCTCCAACCATCATCCACCACTACCATTCACCAGCTACCATTAGTTAATTAGTTAGTTTAATTTTCTATTTTAGCGGATACGTGTTGGATTATTGAATTGATTTGCTGATTGTGCTGAGATATTGTTGATGCTTACTGACTTGATGCTATTTTAGCATCATTGTTATGAATATTCATTGTTGGATTCCTTTATTGAGGTTATAATTTGTTGTTTGGTATTGAGTTCTTCATGCTTAATTTTTTGAATACCAGGTGCATGAGAATTTTCTTCAAAGCATTTTAAATCTTTTGAATTACATGTTTTGACCACCATCTGATTTAAATTCTTTAACCATGACTAGGCAATTTTTTATGTTGGATGATGTACATTTATCTTAATGCATTGTGTTGCTTGATCATATGCATCCATACGTTATGCTTATGCCTTAATGATACGTTGACCTTTAATTGTCTAATTATGTACTCTACACATGCTTGAAACTATTCATTTTGGCATTATGCTTCATTTGTGAAATTGGATTGTAAGCTCACCTAAGGACATCTTTTTCAAAATTCTTAAGTTTTATGGATCATGCTTGCTATTTGATTGATTTTACCTTATATCTCTCTTTTTCTAAGTTGCATAGCAACCATATATCCCACTTCAGGTCAATTAGGTGATGCAAATATACTCCAATGTGTGTCTTTAATTGATGTGTGAGTTTCATATGTTTCATTTGGTCCATTAAGTTCTCTTGCACATCAACCAATGTCCATTCATTATCCATTTTACAATCACTTGATTCTTGCTTGGATGCTTTCATGCTTCTTTATTTCTTGTTTGTTTGTCTTATCCTACAATTTTTCTTTAAAGTATTTCAAGAACACTAGAATGAGTGAAGTGCATGCTTCTTTTGTAGATATGTGACATAGTTTTCAATGCTAGTGTGTGAATTCTATCCCACATGCAACTTAGAATTCACACACTATTTTCATTCATGTTTCAAACTGATTCACTCACTTCATTTTAGTGATCATCACCTCATTCCAACAATCTATGCTTCTTTGCTTTTGCAGTTATTCGTCTTACTATCCTATTTTCTATCTTCTAGGATGATTTACCATGAATAAACAAGGGAAGTGAAAGAAAGAACATGCAGCAACCAATTGATCCACCAGCTGAAGGTGGCAATTCGTGAAGTCACCGTATCCCCCTTGCTCATCTCTGAATGTACCGAGAATGGTGCAAACTTTTAAGTGTGGGGAGGTCATCCGACCAATCAGTCAAGTTTTGGGTAAAAATTTCTAATCCAAACACTTCACATTTTATTTATTTTTCTTCTATTACTAAGTCTTTTAGAATTATTTGTTGTATTGTCTTGGTTTGCATATATATAAAAAGCTTAGAATAATAAAAATTTCGAAGAAATTTATCTATAGGGCATTGACATCCCAATTGATTTGAGTAAAATTTTTTTTATTGAATTTGCTTGAATTGTATATTGTGGAACATGTTTTTTAGATAAGAATACACAACTATGTGAGTTTTGAGCCTAGTTGTGTGGTTGCATCATACTAACTACTATTTTCATTCTTGTGTGTGTTATTCTCTTTCTATGATTGTAATCTTTGATTGTTTGATTTTTTTTCCATTATTTTGTGTATGAATGCATTTATATGATTGAGGCCTTTATTTAATTTGAGCTCACTTACCCAAATGGCATTATCCTTTTGTCCACCATTGTTAGCCAACTTTGAGCCTATTTTAATTCCCTTTTGTTCTTTATTTTAGTATATCACTATCCCTAAGTAAAAAAAAATAAATGTCTCTTGTTTGGATCATTGATTAGCTTAGGCTAGTGAGAGTGTGTATCATCTAAGAGTGGGGAAGTTTGGGAACTTTGGTTGAGGTAAAAAAGAATTTTCGTACCATTGTTGAAAATCTTGGGAATTAGGTACATACTCATACATTAAATGTTTAAACCGTATACATTCATCATTTGTATATATTATGTTATTGAAAAGAAAAATTGATTGAGAAAAAAATGTATAAAAAAAAGAAATAAAAGAAAAAAGAAAAAGAGAAAAAGAAAGCAATAAAAAAGGGACAAAATGCCCCAAAGTAAAGTAATAATAACAATGCATATGTGTTGTGAATTAAAAAGAAAATTCATGAGTATGTAAAAAAGTGAGAATCATGGGTAGCTAGGTATTGTGTTTAAATTGTATAGGGTGTTATATGTGTTTGGTGAGAGCTTAGGTTAATCAATTATTCAAATTTCAAGATCACTTAACCATATATATCCTTACCTTGACCCTAGCCCCATTACAACCCTTGAAAAGCCCTCATGATATTTGTATACATACATTAAATAATTTTTTATTGTTATATGAAAAATAAATCTTAGAAAGCATGATTAGAGGAGAATTAAGAGAATCAACCCTATATACTTGAGTGATTAGAGAGTATACACATCCGGTGAGGGGTTCGATTGCTCAATTGTATGTTTTCACCTATGATCATCTTTTTTCTTGCAAGTTTATAAATTCTTTTTAATAACTCAATTCAATTGTTGATTTGATTTGATTGTGATTACTGGTGTGCGTGTATGCAAAACCCACACTATTTCGTACAACAGCAGCAGTACCAGCAAGTGCATTGGGTCATCCAAGAAATACCTGAGCGAGTCAGGGTTGATGCCATGAGGATTATGGCTTGAAGCAAGCTTATGGTTGTCTTGCAGGGCTTAGTCAGGCGGACTCAGAAGGTTGTTAATTGTATGTTGAATTTTGTATTTGTAAAACCAAGTGTTTCAGAGAATGGAATAGAGTTGAGAGTTGGAGTTGCCTTGTCTTTCTAAAAGAATTCTGGTACTATTGTCTTCTTTGCTTGTGAATGATCTTCTTCTATGGCAGGCTGTAAGTGATCAACGCCATTGCCCATGGTCATTGATCTCCTCTACTACAGATTGACTGCCAGGGTCCTTGTCATTTATTCCAATGGAGGGTGAAGCTCTAGCAGGCTATTCTCTTGGCAATCCTACTCAAAACGCCACAGACAAGGTCGAATCTTCTGGATCAGAGAACGCTGCTTCTTTGAAATCTAGCCTATACCATGGAGACCTTAATCTCCCCGGAGATCGGCTGAACTGGAGTCTTGAGAAGTCTCCAACGAAATCCTGGATTAATTGTCTGAGAGATGTATAAACATAGCTGTTGGCTCGTGCTTTTCTTCCAGGTACACATACGAACCCAAGTAGATGCGGGAATTTGTCAAGAACATTCGTCTTATGCGATGAACAGAGCCAATTTGTTAGATCGTCATGTTCATCACGATGAAGATCGGGATATACATCTTAGAGATAGATCAAACACGGATCAAAGAAGAAGAAATAGTACTTTTATTAATTCATAGGACTCAGCAGGGCTCCTCCCCTTAACCTCAGAGGTTTAGAGATTCATACTGAAGGTAAAAGCAAAGCAAAAACTCGAAAATAGCAAAAAGTGATACGAGGGTGAAACAGTCTATTTAGTGCTAAAATCTATTTCTTGGGCCCACTTGGTGAGTGTTTGGGCTGAGCTTTGATGAGATCCACGTGCTATGAAGCTCCTTCAGCATGGAATGCCAGCTAGGGGGTCCTCTCTGGGCCTTTGGACACTAGGCTCTGCACTTTGGGCAATGGATGCTTGGAAGGGTGCAGGAAGTTGGCATTGAACGCCAGTTTTGGGTCTTCTAATCCGAAGCAAAGTATAAACTATTGTATATTTCTGGAAAGCTCTGGAAGTCAGCTTTTTATAGCCGTTAAGAGTGCTCCATTTAGACTTTTGTAGATCCAGAAAAGCTCTTACGAATACAGGCAGGTCAGATTTGGATAGCATCTGCAGTGCTTTCTCTGTCTTTGAATCAGACTTCTGCTCCAGCTCCTCAATTTCAGCCATAAAATACCTGAAATTTTCCAAAAACACAAAAACTCATAGTAGAATCTAAAAATGTGATTTTAACACTAAAACCTATAAAAACTTAATAAAACTAAATAAAAACTACTAAAAACTATATGAAAGTGATGTCAAAAAGCGTGTAAAATATCCGTTCATCACAACACCAAACTTAAACCATTGCTTGTCCCCAAGCAACTAAAAACATAGTAGGATAAAAAGAAAACTAAGATACAATAAATTTCTAAGTCTCAAATGAAGCTTAGTTAAAATCAGACGGGCGGGACTTAGTAGCTTTTTGCTTCTGAATATTTTGGCATCTCACTATCCATTGAAACTTAGAGATGTTGGCATCTTTAGGAACTTAGAATCCAGATAATATTATTGACTCTCCTAGTTAAGCTTATTTTGATTCTTGAACACAGCTTTCTGAGTCTTGGCCGTGACCCTAAGCACTCTGTTTTCCAGTATTACCACCGGATACATTCATGCCACAGACACTTTACCTGGGTGAACCTTTTCAGATTGTGACTCAGCTTTGCTAGAGTCCCCAAATAGAGGTGTCCAGATTTCTTAAGCACACTCTTTTTGCTTTGGACCATGACTTTAACCGATCAGTCTCAAGCTTTTCACTTGACACCTTCACGCCACAAGCACATGGTTAGGGACACATTAGATTGAGCCACTTAGGCCAGGATTTTATTCCTTTGGGCCCTCCTAACCATTGATGCTCAAAGTCTTGGGCCCTTTTACCCTTGCCTTTTGGTTTAAAGGGTTATTAGCTTTTTTTGCTTGCTTATTTTTTCTTTTTATTTTATTATTATTTTTTTCGCATGCAAGCTTTTTCTTTTTCTTTTTACTGCTTTTTCTTGCTTCAAGAATCAATTTTTAGATTTTTCAGATCATCAATAATACTTTTCCTTTTTCCTTATTCTTTCAAGAGCCAACATTCATAAATTTTAACTTCAAATATGCCATGTTTAATCATACATTAAGAAAACAAAAGCAAATCACACCACATCAAACCAATTAAACTAATCTTATTTTAAATTTGAAATTCATGCATCTCTCAGTTCTTTTCAAAATAAAAATTTTTCATTTAAGAAATGTGAGAGATATATGGAGTATTTTACAACTTTTAAGACATCAAATGCAAATGATCGTGCATCTAGAACAAGAAAATAAATAAAAAAGACAGAAAATAGAAAAAAATAAAAGGAAAGGGGTGAAAAAGAGAACGAATCCACCTGAATGATAGTGGCTGGTGCTCTTCCTTGAGGATCCAATGTAGTGCTTGATCTCTTCGATGTCACTCCTTTGTCTTTGTTAAGGTGGATGCACAGGCTCATGTGAATGCTATTTGCTCCATCCTCTTCTTCTACACTTAAGAGTGGTAGAGGTCACAAAACAAGGCTTTTGCAACACCAAACTTAAGAGTTTTACTCGTTTTCGAGCAAATATGAATGATGGGGAAGAAGGTGGGGTAGGTGGAGCTTCCGTGGGACCTCTTGGTCTTGAGAGGCAAGGGAATTCTAGACTCCCTGCTCTTTTGCACTAGCAATTGAATGCCCAGGGGCTGCTCCCTAACTGGCATTGAACTATAACACTCTTTTCGGAGTGTTCTGTTTTCACTGCTATAAATTCAGTCTCTTGACTGGATGTTACATATGATCATGACTCCAAAACTGAAAGAAAAACAAAATGAAAATAAAATAGTTGAGTAAAGTTGGGTTGCCTCCCAACAAGTGCTTCTTTAATGTCATTAGCTTGACGGACAACTCCTTTCAAGGAGGCAAATAGTCATAGAGGAATAAATCCTCACTCCTTATTGGGAGCTTCCTTTTTGTGCTCTCATGGAATAGTGTAATATACTCAAGAGACAGGGTTTTGTTCACTGCCTGAGGCAGGGTTGGGCTTGCAGTAGTATGCTGGTGTCCTTTCTTGTCACTTCCCTCGTCCATGGTGAATACCATGATGGGGTAAGTGAATACCACCATCTTCCATTGTGAAAAGCCCTCAGTAGGGAACTATACTTGCAATGAAGTGATTCTCTTATTGAGAAGAAAATTCCTAACCGACGATTACCTCCACATCATTTTGTCTCTCCCTATGGATGAGCTTGGGACTTTTCCTATGGATAATATTGAGCTTAGGGATGCGCGTACAGAGGGACTGTCCAATGGTTAGCTACCAAGACCTGTCGGGTTGGCTGTATAACCGACAGATGAGCTCATTAGCCATAGTATAGGCATACACCATCTATATTTGTATGTTTTCCTTGTGTGTGCATTGTTTTGGTTTACCTGCCTGCTTAACTATGGTTTTCTACTATTTTCTCTACTTGCTATATTTGTATCCTATTTGTGTTTAACCTGTTTTTATTGTATGTGTGTACAACTAAAAAATTCCTTATGTTGGTGGTGGTGAAGTTGAGGGTTATTTTCCTGATGTGATGACTTGATTGCTGATTTAGTTGAGTTGCTTGAGTTGGGGGCTATGATTGGATCTTGAGTGAGGTATTAGTAAAGTATGAAAAATCAAGCTGGTTTAGCATAGACTTAATGAACCTATGCTTAGAATAGGTTGGTCATTCATATAGTCTAGAAAACTGATTAAGATTTTCTTTTAAGAAAAGAAAGATTTTGGATTTCTGGAAAATTAAATAATTTTTTCTTTTAAAAGGTTTTTGGATGATTAGTTGTTGGTTTTTAAAAGATTTCATAGGACGAACAATAATCACTACCTTGAAATCAATTCTTCTCTTTATACATATCTTCTTATAACTATTCTTAAACCCTCTACTGAGAACCCTTTCGAGGATGATATATATATATATATATATATATTGTATTTTCTATTTGTTGATTTAATTGAGACTTTACCCCTCATCAATTGTCATTTTTGGATTTTAGAGGGGTAGAATTTGTATTTAAGAAGTTTTAATTAAGGTTATGTATTTATTATTATGTGATTAACTGGATTAACATAAAGACTTTTAGAATTCGTAACTAAGGATTCAGTTTATATTCGTGGAGGCTCAATATTGAATATTTATAATATTAAATTAACGGATTAGAAGTAAGTAACGCCTGAGCTTTTAGTACGATCATGAGGTGTTAAACATAAGGGTGTTACAGTTGTTCCACTTGGTGAAATTGGAGGTTCACAGAAAACAGAAAACAAAGAGCTAGATTAGAATCCTTAGATATAGTCACCATATTCTTGGTTTAGTGAAAATTTTAGGATTTTATATGGGTTGTTGGAGTTTTGGAATACCTCTGCCTTCTCGGGACCTTATTTATTATCTATATGGGCACCTTTACCATATTGAGAACCCCCGATTCTCATTCGATACATATTCTATTGTTTTTCAGATGTAGGACGTGAGGCACCTCGCCAAGTGTGCTGGAGACTCTTTGGGAGCAATGATATACTTTCAGGATGTTGTGTTTCATACATTGTAAATATATAAATGTAGTCTTCTCCACTATGTATAAACTTATATTTTTTCTTTTAGAGGTCATAATACCTCACCACTCCTGATTTATGAACTTAAACGTAAGGTTCTCTGTGGTAGTGTGTTACATTATGGTATTAGAGCAGTTTGTTCCTGTAAAGCCTGAGGGATGGCCTGACTATGCTTCTGAGCATATTCTAGGTGTGTATATGCTATGTACATTATCTAACCGATAAATAAAGCATACTTGTCCATGAGCATGCATTTGGGACTTTGAAGCACTCGAATTGAGATCTTGAGAGTGATCACCTTGATATTGATTGTTTGGTGTGAATAGGAACCAAATGACATCTCATGGTAGAGGAAGAGGTCGGAGAGATAATTAAGTACCCGAAATGTCCAATAACAATAACCTAGTGGACTTCATAGTCGCATTACGGAACATGGCTATTGCTATGCAGGTCAGTGCTGAGGTACTAGGTCAACAGGCTAGAAACGGAATGGTGGTAATGGTGGTAACAGACCAACGACCTAGCAACCTTCCTGAAGTAAAATCCAACTGTTTTCCAGGGAATGATGAATCCTACAGAGGAGGACAATTAGTTTTAGGCGATGGAAAAGGCTTTACAGGCTCAACACATGCCTGAGGACCAGTATGTCAAATTTGCCACTTATCAGGTGATGGAAGAAGCACAGGATTGGTGGCAGGGAGCTCACCACTTGCTGCAGCAGGGTAATACTGTGACATCTTGGGACGCCTTCCAATCTGAATACTATAAGAGGTATTTTCCCAACTCAGTCAAAGCGTCAAAAGAGCTTGAGTTACTACAGTTAAAGCAAGCTTCTATGACTGTAGCAGAGTATACTAGCAAGTCTGAGGAGCATTCTCGATTCTCTAAAGTTTGTTATGGTGCTTCAGAGGAATATGAAGAGTGGAAATGTATAAAGTATGAAGGTGGACTACGAAGCGATATTTTACGTGTTGTGGGGCCAATGGAGGTTAGAATCTTCATTGAATTGGTGAATAAGAGTAGGGTTGTTGATGATGTGCCAGGAAGCCTGCGTTAGACAAGGGCGATCATTGGACTTTCTTTATGAGGGATCAAATGAAGAATTTTGTGCTAAGAGGTCAGAATTTCAAGAAGGGTGGCTACATTCCATAACTCCACCAGGGTCAGAACAACTTTTTCAAGTTCAATAATAACTGATGACAAGTCATCATATACCCATTTTTCAAGCTAATTTCACTTGTTTTATTAGTTTTTATGCACTTTCTTGCATCCTAAGTAAGTGATTTGGAATGAAAATGCATAACTTCTTTAGATCAAACAACTACCATTAATTTGATGCTAACTCATGAGGTTTAAGCTAAATTTAATGAATTTTAATTGATTTATAAGCCTTATGAATTTAGTGATACTTTGAGTGGTTATTTTGGTTGATTGTAGGTGAAGAAAAGAAGAAAAGAGAAAGCGTGGCCTAAGAAAGTGTGGCCAAAGGAGAAAAAGGCGTGGCGCATAAAGGAGAGAGCAAGCATTGCCCTCCACAAGGGCACACTGCCCTCTAGGAGGGCAACATAAGGAAACAAGGCTTGAAAGGCAAACTCTGCCCTGCCCACGACAAGGGCAGAGCACAAAATTGTGCCTTGGATCAAAGAAGAGCAAAACCTTGCCCTGCCCTCCACAAGGGCAGTATCGGGCCTTCATGGAAAATAAATCAAAGGAAAAAGCCTACCAATGCTAGCTACAAGAGTCGAACACGGAACAACGAGGAAGCAAGGAACTAGGCCTCATTATGGTGCCAAGAAAGCCAAGGAAAATGGGTAGCATGTGCATCCACCAAGTTTCAAACTTGGAACTTCACTTTTGGAAACACTGCCCTGCCCACCGCGAGGGCAGGGCAGCATTTTGTGGTGCACAGCCAGCGCACCATTCTGGCGCACAAAGGGAAGGCTCGGCAGCACCAACAGCACGCACAGGCACCACTCGGCAGCACCAAGCGCACCAGGGGAAGTTTCGGCAGCACCAGCAGCACGCACGGGCACCATTCTGGCGCACCAAAAAGTTCTGCCCCGCCCTCCGCGAGGGCAGGGAAGCATCCTGCACGCACCAACGCACCACGCGCACGCACCATGGGCCAGATGCTTCATTTTCTGCCCTGCCCTCCACAAGGGCAGGGCAGCCTCCTGGAAGCAATTTTTCATGGGCTTAAAAATTGGATTAAAAATCCTATTTAACTCATTTCTTCACCAAATCAAAAGCCCATCCAAATCCCAAGATCCAAGAATAGAAAGTGTATAAATAGGAGATAGTTTGATGTAATTAGGACCTTGAACCTTTTTTACTTACTTTGGAACTTTGAATTTTCCTTTGAACTTTTACTTTCATTTTGAGCTTCTAAACTTTCTCTGAGGGACCTCACTGAGATTTCAGAGAATTAGGGAGGAGAATTGATCTCTCTTCTTCCTCGTTCTTGCTTGGGCAATTTCTACTTTTCTTGTTTTGAGTTTTGGGTGTGAAGAATTGAGGAAATTCTGTCTCAATCTCCATTCAAAATCTCTTTAATTCCTCTTCTGCATAATTGAGTTCAATTTAAGTTCCTTTACTGCTTCTTCTTCAATTTCTTGTTAATTGCTTTGTGAACTTGGATCTGGGAAGGCAATTGAGATCTAAACTTGTTTTCTAGTCTCATTGATTCCCTGAGATCCTCACTTGTCTCTTTCAATTTCACAATTGAGCTTAATTACATTCTGTGTTGCTTCTTCAAGCAATTTTCCTTTTCTGTTTAAATCTGCTGCACTTATTTCATCTTTTACTCCTCTGCTTGATTGCTCTTTACATTTTCTTGTTGAATTTTAAATTCCCTGCACCCAATCCCCTTTACATTTAATGCAATTTACATTTCGTGCAATTTAAGTTTCAGCTATTTTACTTTCCTGTTATTTAAGTTTCAATGCAATTTACTTTCTGCACTTTATAATTCCTGCAAATTTACTTTCTATTGGTTACAATTTCACTCAATTCCACTTCAATGTTAGCTTGACTAAACTAATCACCCACTAAAGTTGCTTGATCCATCAATCCCTGTGGGATCGACCTCACTCTTGTGAGTTATTACTACTTGATGCGACCCGGTATACTTGCCGGTTGGATTTGTGTGTTGGAAATTCGTTTTTCTGCAAAAACACCATCAAGTTTTTGGCGCCGTTGCCGGGGATTGATTAGATCAACATTGATTAAGTGGGTGAGAATTCTAGATCAAGCATTTTCTTTGTTTTTGTTCTCTTTTCTAAGTTGAAACCAAGGTGTTTGAGTTATTGAATCACTAAGAAATTCTATCTCTGTGACATGAATTTCAATTTCCATTGATGTTGCATTTTACAAAATACAAATGGAGTTTAACTCATCTTATTTGGAGTTTAACTCATCTTATTTAACTCCTGTAGCCTGTTCTTAGATGGTTTTGAAAAAGATAAGAAACAAAAAAAAGTTAATTAGTTAGTTGAAAAAGATATTAAAATCAAATTTGAAAAGATAAGAAGATAAGAAGTTAGATAAGATATTTTGAAATCAAATTTTTGAAAAAGATATGATATAAAAGATATGATTAAAAATATATGGTTGAAAAAGATTTAATTTTTAAAATTAAAAGATAAAATTTTGAAAAAGATATGATTAAAAAGATATGGTTGAAAAAGATTTAATTTTTAAAATTAAAATTAATTACTTAACTAACAAGAAACTAAAAGATAAGATTCTAGAATTTAAAGATTGAACATTTCTTAACAAGAAAGTAACAAACTTCAAATTTTTGAATCAATCATATTAATTGTTAGCATAATTTTCGAAAATAAAGATAAAATTAAGAAAAAGATTTTTGAAAAATATTTTAAAGATTTTTCAAAAATTAATAAGAAAAATGAAAAAGATTTAATTTTTGAAAAAATTTTAAAAAGGTAAGATTTTTAAAATTTGAAATTTTGACTTGACTAACAAGAAAACAACTTATTTAAAAATTTTTGACCAAGCAACCCAAAATTTTGAATTTTTGAGAGATATAAGGAAAAGATAATTTTTTTTTTATTTTTGAATTTTTAATGATGAGAGAGAAAAACATAAAAATGATCCAAAACATGAAGATTTTGGATCAAAACACATAATGCATGCAAGAATACTATGAATGTCAAGATGAACACCAAGAACACTTTGAAGATCATGATGAACATCAAGAACATATTTTTGAAAAATATTTTATGCAAAGAAAATATGCAAGACACCAAACTTAGAAATCTTTAATGGATGGACACTATGAATGCAAAAATGCATATGAAAAATAATAAAAGACACAAAACAAGAAAACATCAAGATCAAACAAGAAGACTTACCAAGAACAACTTGAAGATCATGAAGAACACCATGAATGCACGAATTTTTGAAAAATAATGCATAAATTTTTAAAAACATGTAATTGACACCAAACTTAAAAATTGACTCAAGATTCAAACAAGAAACACAAAATATTTTTGGTTTTTTATGATTTTATGATCTTTTTGGATTTTCTTTAATTTTTTCGAAAAACATATAGAAAAAAAAGAAAATAAGAAATCCAAAATTTTTAATAAGAATTCCAGGAATCTTTCAATATTAGCCTAAAGTTCCAATCCAAGTGTTGGGCATGGCTTAATAGCCAACAAGCTTTAGAAGATATAAATCAGGCATGTAACAACTAATATTTCATCCAACTCTATATACATACCCTTTTATGTTAACAAGTGGAAGCCTCAATCCAATTGAGTTAGACATGGCTTTACACTGAGCAACAAGATGAACCGTTAGTTGTCCAAACTCGAACAATCCCTGGCAACGGCGCCAAAAACTTGGTGCACGAAATTGTGATCATCAACAATGGCGCCAAAAATTTGGTAGCGCTCTCAACGTGAATCACACTTAGTCACAACTCCGCACAACTAACCAGCAAGTGCACTGGGTCATCCAAGTAATACCTTACGTGAGTAAGGGTCGATCCCACGGAGATTGTAGGTATGAAACAAGCTATGGTCATCTTGTAAATCTCAGTTAGGGGATAGTAAATGTTATGGTATTTTCGAATAATAAATAAAACAGAAAATAAAGATAGAGTTACTCATATAATTCATTGGTGGGAATTTCATATAAGTGTCTGGAGGTGCTTGTCCCTGTTGGATCTATGCTTTCCTACTGTCTTCCTTCAATCCTTCTTATTCCTTTCAATGGCAAGCTGTATGTAGGGCATCACCGTTGTCAATGGCTACATCCCATCCTCACAGTGAAAATGGTCTAAATGCTCTGTCACAGCATAGCTAATCATCTGTCGATTCTCGATCATGTTGGAATAGAATCCCTTGATTCTTTTGCGTTTGTCATCACGCCCAACAATCGCGAGTTTGAAGCTCGTCACAGTCATTCAATCCCGGAATCCTACTCGAAATACCACAAACAAGGTTTAGACTTTCCGGATTCTCATGAATGCTGCCATCAATCTAGCTTATAACACGAAGATTCTGATTAAGGAATCCAAGAGATATGCGCCCGGTCTAAGGTAGAACGGAAGTGGTTGTCAGTCAAGCGTTCATAGGTGAGAAAGATGATGAGTGTCACGGATCATCACATTCATCATGTTGAAGTGCAACGAATATCTTAGAATAAAAACAAGCGGAATTGAATAGAAAATAGTAGTAATTGCATTGAAACTTGAGGTACAGCAAAGCTCCACACCCATAATCTATGGTGTGTAGAAACTCCACCGTTGAAAATACATAAGTGATGTAGGTTCAGGCACGGCCGAATGGCCAGCCCCCAAACATGATCAAAAGACCGAATAATACAATCCAAGACGTAAAATCAAGATGTTATGGTCAAAGACATTTAATATAATAGTAAAAAGTTCTATTTATACTAAACTAGCTACTAGGGTTTACATAAGTAAGTAATTGATGCATAAATCCGCTTTCAGGGCCCACTTGGTGTATGTTTGGGCTGAGCTTGATCTTTACACGAGATGAGGCTTATCTTGGAGTTGAACGCCAAGTTGTATCGTGTTTTTGGCATTCAACTCTGGTTCGTGATGTGTTTTTGGCGTTTGACTCCAGAATGCAGCATAGAGCTGGCGTTGAGCGCCAGTTTACGTCATCTAATCTCGAATAAAGTATGGAATATTATATATTTTTGGAAACCTCTATATGTCTACATTCCAACGCCGTTGAGAGCGCGTCATTTGGAGTTCTGTAGCTCCAGAAAATCCATTTCAAGTGCAAGGAGGTCAGAATCCAACAGCATCAGCAGTCCTTTGTCAGCCTTTTATCAGAGTTTTGCTCAGGTCCCTCAATTTCACCCAGAAATTACCTGAAATTACAGAAAAACACACAAACTCATACTAAAGTCCAGAAATGTGAATTTAGCATAAAAATTAATGAAAACATCCCTAAAAGTAGCTAGATCCTACTAAAAACTACCTAAAAACAATGCCAAAAAGCGTATAAATTATCCTCTCATCAGTATGGAATTGTATTGAAATGCATTTGGTTCTAATTTGGGTGTAATAACCATGGTTTTGGATTGAGAATTTGGAAGGAATAGAGGTTTTGGTGTTTTTAGTAAAAGCGAATTTTTGACCAACTTTGGAGAGTCATAACTCATCTTCTGGACCCCCAATTTATGTGAAACTTATTTCAAGTAAAAATTAGGTCTGTGAAGTTTATTATTTCATTTGAATAATGGATGAAAAATCATTTAAAATGAAAAAGTTTTCCGCGTTTGAAGTTTGGTGCAAAAATATGATTTTTCTGTAACTTAGCCATTTTGATGAAAAAGGGAGCCTTGCGTACGCGAGAACCTGCACACGACATGGAGAAGTATTGTTGTTTTTCCGCTCCCGCGTATGTGGACATAGTCTCGCGTACACGGAAACCTTGTTTTGCAGAAATGTGATTTTTTTACAAAGTTTAGCCAAACCTCTAGCTTTCCAAACCTCTGTAACTATCTTTTAAGTTCCGATTCCTAGATTTCAAGCATAGGAAAAAGAGTGAACCCATTAGAGAAGTTAATTGGCAATGAAGGGGGTTACGGAGGATGGAGTTACAACTAAGAAAGTGTGGATGTGCTAATTATGATATGAACGAGAACTAAAATTATGTTGATTAATTGAGCATGATAAAGTATTGATGAAATATGATTAATGATTGAGTTAATGTGGATTGTTTTGGGAAGTGCAAAAATATTATGAATGCATGAATGATGAATTGAAATAATGTTGAGAATGAATTTTTGGATGAGTGACGATTGGGATTCCCTGTGCGGTCTAGAAATTCACAAATTAGTTCTCGTTGAAAGTATAGCGTCTAAACCAACAAGGAATCCCTTTCGTGCAAAATTTTTGGTTGTCACAAGTAACAAACCCTTAATAAATAATAACTAAAGTATTTAAACCTCAAGTCATCTCTCAACGAATTTCATGGAGGTGTTCTTATTATTGGTTATGCAAGGTATATTTTGGGGTTTATAAGATAAGAAGCAAGAATAGTAAATGGTAATGAAAATCAAGTAATGATTATAAAAGCTCTTGGCAAGGTATGAAAACTGGAAGTCCTATCCCAGTTATCCTTATCAATTGTGATGAGAATTGTTTATTGCTCCCACTTAGTTAACCATCAACGAATGAAGGAAAGTCAAGTGGACTAATTAATTTGATTCCTCAAGTCCTAGTTGACTCCTATGGAAAGACTAGCTTTAGAGGAATCCAAATCAATCAGCAACTTTCAATTATCCATCAACAAGGGAGTTTGATAACTCAAGTTTCACCAATTACTCAACCAAAGCCAAGAGGAGGAAATCTAACTTAAAACATCAATTAATAGTAAATAATAGAAGAGTGATAAAAATGAAATACCTCAATTTGCATTAATAAGAGAATCAAATCTAACATGAGAATCCATAAACTAAATTGGGGAAAATAGAGAAATTAACAAGAGGAATAGATAAATCAAAGTACTAGAAGAAATAAGAGTATAAGAGACTAAATTAAAGGAACATTAAACCTGGAGTTGAGAAGAAATTGAAAGAAGAAATCTTAAATCCTAAAACCTAGAGAAAAGAGAGAGCCTCTCGCTCTAGAAACTACATCTAAAACCTAAAATTATATGAATGTTCATCTCCTCCCATTTTGCCTTACTCCCAGCCTCTAATCTGTGTTGTCTGGGCTTGGAACTGGGTCAAAAGGAGCCCAGAAATCTTGGAGACGATTTCTGCAAAATTCTGCACGTGGCGCATATCACGCGTACGCGTAAGTCACGTGTGTGCGCCGTTTGGCGAAATTCCTAGTCTCGCGTACGCGTCAGTCACGCGTATGTGTCGCTTCTCTTCTGCGCTTGATCATGCATGCGCTTAGTCCAAGCGTACGCGTCGTTGCTCGCTCCTCAAAGCTTCATCTTCTCGCGTTCCTTCCGCTTTTACATGTTTCCTTTCCGTTCTCTAAGTCATTCATGTCCTATAAAACCTGAAAACACTTAGCACACAGATCACGACATCGAATGGTAATAAAGGATAATTAAAATGGGCAGTTTAAAGACCTAGAAAACATGTTTTCAACTATACTGTAGTGTTAGGAAGGAATTGTAAAAACCATGTAAATTATATGAATAAGTGGGCAAGGACTTGAGAAAAACCACTCAATTGAGCACAAGATAAACCATAAAATAGTGGTTTCTCAACCTCGCTACACTTAAACATTAGCATGTCCTCATGCTAAGCTTAAAAGAAGCTATTAAGGAGTGAAGGCAATATGGTAAGATGTATGAAATGCAATGCAGTCTATCTAGATGTGAGCTACCTATATGCATCATGCTATTTTGGTTGCTATTTCTCTCTATATATATAAGCATACATGTTGTCAAATGGAGTCAAATTTCCAAGAAATCATATCTGCACAATCAAGGGCAAATTCATATCAAAACACTTTCACACTTGAGTTGAGTTAATCAAAAGAGTTCACAAACTTACAAGACAAGCAATGATCAAATGTGGACATAATGGAATGAGCAATTGAACCCTCACTAGATTTGTATATGCACTCTAATCACTCAAGTGTTTGGGGTTAAACAACTCAAATCTCCTCTAGTGATGCTTTCTAAAAATTTGCTCTTCATCTAACCAATCAACAAAAATTTAGTGTACAAATGCAAACATCATGAGGTCATTTCAGGGTTGTAATGGGGCTAAGGTAGGGGTAATGATACATGTATGGCTAAGTCAGCTATAATATGAATCTTTGATTAACCTAAGCTTTCACCTAACATAGACATACCTTATATGAAATCATTCCTAGCTACCCATAATTCCCATTTTCTGCATATCTCACATACTCATGCATCAAATTTCTTTAATCTCACCATGTATGCATTGATCCTTTATCAAACTCAACATTGGGGTAATTTTGTCCCCTATTTATTAAACTTAAAACTTTTTTTTTGAAAAACAACACAATAAGTAGATCAATGCATATGTTTTTTCTGGTTTTTCATGAGTAGGTGCCCAAATTCCCAACATCTTGTCATCAACCCGAGTTCCCACAATTTCCCCACAGTTAGTTAACACACAATCTCTATCTTAAACTAATCAAAGATTCAAATGGGATAATTAATTATTTTTCTTCTTAAGGCTAGTGATGTGGTAAAATACAGAACAAATGGGGATTAAAAGGCTCAAAGTGGCAAGCAATGGGTGATTAAAGTGGTAAGCTATTTGGGATAAGTGAGCTAATAATAATTGATGGCCTCAATCATATGCAAGCATGAAAATACACTAAATAATGGATATATAGAATGGAACAAACTATAGATTACAATCATGGAGGAGAAAACACACAAGAATAAAATATCATGGTTAAATGATGTGACGATGTAATTAAGCTCAAAAACTCACGAGTTGTGTGTTCTTAGCTCATAACCATATTCAACTACATATACATGTCATGCAAGTTACCAAGAAGTTTTAACTCAAGTCAATGTGAATCAATTTATGATTGCCTGTTCTAAGAAAATGATGTATTTCATGAAAATTCATCAATTGACCAATATCTGTTATTATATATATACTAAATGGGATGTTGTGACTTATGAAAACTAAAATGTTTTAGTTTATCCCTATTTCCAATCAAACCAAGTGCTCATATGTAAAGAGGTAAACTAAGCTCAGTGTTCTACATTCTTCAATGTCACAACTAACAGACTAAAAGTGCAACTCAAGCTGGATATCAAATATATGTACAAGCTCAAAGTTCAAAATGCAACAGAGTAAGAATAAACAAGAGTACAATAGAGTAGAAATGTCCAAGTACTAGGAGAAAAAATAAGATAAAATAAAGCAAAATACAGAATAAAGCAAAATGGGATAAAAAGTTCTGAAAGTGGTTCACCAAAATAAAATTCTCCAGAGATGGTGACCTCCCCACACTTATATAATAGCATCGTCCTCGATGCTCAATCAAGCTAGGTGGGAAGAGTCGTCGTCTGCTGACTGGGGTGCTGCTGGCACCGACTGTGTTGGTGGCTGGACTGGTGCCGGAGGCTCTGTAATCTCTGAGGCTGAGGCTCCTTGTGCTGTGCCTGAGACTCTTCCTGGGCTTGCTGCAGCTGCTCCTCTGCCTGGGCCTCCTCCTACTGCTCATCCTCCTCTGCCTCAAAAAGCTCCGATGGAGTGTCAGGCTCGGAGGGGATGTCAGCATGACCCGACCTGATCATCAGCTTTGGATGCTCATAGATCACTTATTGCGACGCTCAGAATGCTCATAACGCCGCTGGTTGCGGCCCTCCATCTGATTAAGACGCTCAAAGAGGCGATGCACCAGGTGATAGATAGGGTGAGAGGCGGGTGATGGTGCTGTGGAAGCAGATGGGGCTGTAGAGGCTGAAGGTGCAGTGGAGGATGTGGCGGCATCAGTAGGAGCGGTAATGGTAGGTACTCTGTGGCCTAGAGGTCCGAACTGCTTGCCATGTAGGATAATCTTTCTGCAGTCGGCAGCCGGTGGCTTCTCATCCTCAGGCTCCCAAGGCACCTCAGCTTAGCGAGTCAGCTGCGTGATCAGATATGGAAAATGAGAGGGTGCCTCGAACATGCACCCTGGCCATGTATTGCTTGATAAACCGTAGAAGGTATAGTTCCTTGCCTTCCATAATGCACCGAATGAGAATAATCATAGTAGCTGGCATCCCGGACTCGTGAGTGCTAGGCATGACATAATTGCTCAGTATTTGCTGCCACAGCCTAGCCTCATCATTTAGATAGATGATCTTCATACCTCTTGGAGTTACTGTAGACTTTCCCAGAGCCCAGGGAGCAGCAGGATCGATGGCTATGGTGCGTCTGACAGCATCCCAATCAAAGCTCATGAACCTGATAGACTTTTCAGCCTGCTGATAACCATCTTTATCAGCTGGTTTAGGCTGGAAGTTGAGGATATCCTCAATCGCTTCCTCAGTGACCAATATCTGCTTCCCTCTAAGCTGAACAGCATCAAGGGTCATTTTGTAGTAGTTGCAATAGAATTCACGGACTCATGATGCGTTTACCTCTGTCAAATTCTTCTCTAAAAATACCCAGCCCCGCTGTTTGATTTGCTCTTCAGTGTACTATTTTAATTCATCAGGTATTTTGAGGGTCCTTTCTAAATGTAGATACCTCTTTTCTGCAAAGATAAAAAATTTAAGTTTGCAGTAGAGATTTGCAAATTTGATTGGGTCATTGGCTTGCACAGCCTGATCAGCTTTTTCTTGGGGAGTAAAGTTCTTCTCCTTCCAAGAATCATCAGAAAGGATATTTGCCAGAGAAATGGACGATGTCCCCTTTTCCTCTTTCCAGGGGTGAGTTTTGCATTACCCCTACCTTGTGGATCAGACATCCTAAAATCAAAAAATCCAGGACATAATTTAGCAGTCTAAAGCAGGAAAACAGAGAAGCAAATAATATGCAAGTGTCACACGTAGTAGAAAGGCAAAAGAGGAATGAGAGCCAAAGCAAGAAGTGAGTCATAAATAGATAAAATCTTAGGCTGTAAGAAATGTATGATGCAAAGAAATCAATCAGAATTGACAATCCAAGAGTTTATATAGTGAAATCCATAATGCTTGCTTAATTAAGAAAAGTCCAAAAGAGTTAGTTTGAAAAAGGGTAAAAATGAAAAAGAAGAGTGAAAATGTTAGTTTAGTTAAAAGTTAGAGAAGTGGGTTAGAATTAGTGGAATTGTAGTGGAATTCCTTAATTAAGATAAGTCCAAAAGTTTTGGAAACAAGCAAGCTGACATTCAAGCATATAATGCAGATTATTGATGACAAATCATGTAAAGCTGGAAGCATAAAAAGGAATACAATCATCAATAATGCACGTCAATTAAAAAAGGAACCAAAAGGAAAGGGAAAGCTAGCCCAGCATCTCATGGATTGGCAGTGGTGTAAACTAAATAAATCACAATTTCAAAAGCACCAAAGTCAATTCATGAGTGGAATTTGGGGGAAAACAGGTTTCAGAAAAATTGGGCAGCATTCCGGCAGTAAAAGGAGCGTTCCCCGGCAACGGCGCCATTTTGACGATTGCGATTCCCTGTGTGGTCTAGAATTCACAAATTAGTTCTCGTTGAAAGTATAGCATCTAAACCAACAAGGAATCCCTTTCGTGCAAAAGTTTTGGTTGTCACAAGTAACAAACGCCTAATAAATAATAACCAAAGTATTTAAACCTCGGGTCGTCTCTCAAGGAATTGCAGGGAGGTGTTCTTATTATTGGTTATGCAAGGTATATTTTAGGGTTTATAAGATAAGAAGCAAGAATAGTAAATGGTAATGAAAATCAAGTAATGATTATAAAAGCTCTTGGCAAGGTATGAAAACTGGAAGTTCTATCCCAGTTATCCTTATCAATTGTGATGAGAATTGTTTATTGCTCCCACTTAGTTAACCCTCAACGAATGAGGGAAAGTCAAGTGGATTAATTAATTTGATTCCTCAAATCCTAGTCGACTCCTAAGGAAAGACTAGCTTTAGAGGAATCTAAATCAATCAGCAACTTTCAATTATCAATCAACAAGGGAGTTTGATAACTCAAGTGTCACCAATTACTCAACCAAAGCCAAGAGGAGGAAATCTAACTTAAAACATCAATTAATAGCAAATAATAGAAGAGTGATAAAAATGAAATACCTCAATTCGCATTAATAAGAGAATCAAATCTAACATGAGAATCCATAAACTAAATTGGGGAAAATAGAGAAATCAACAAGAGGAATAGATAAATCAAAGTACTAGAAGAAATAAGAGTATAAGAGACTAAATCAAAGGAACATTAAACCTGGAGTTGAGAAGAAATTGAAAGAAGAAATCTTAAATCCTAAAATCTAGAGAGAGGAAAGAGCCTCTCTCTCTAGAAACTATATCTAAAACCTAAAATTATGTGAATGTTCATCTCCTCCTATTTTTCCTTACTCCCAGCCTCTAATCTGTGTTGTCTGGGCTTGGAACTGGGTCAAAAGGAGCCTAGAAATCGCTGGGGATGATTTCTGCAAATTTCTACACGTGGCACATATCACGCGTACACGTAAGTCACGCGTACGCGTAAGTCACGCGTACGCGTAAGTCACGCGTACGCGTTGTTTGGCGAAATTCCTAGTCTCGCGTACACCTCAGTCATGCGTACGTGCCGCTTCTCTTCTACGCTTGATCACGCGTTGGTGCACAAAATTGTGATATCTAACAATGGCATTCAACTTGGTATGCGCATCTACTAACTCAGCACTTTTTCACAACTTTGCATCACTAACCAGCAATTGTACTGGGTCGTCCAAGTAATAAACCTTACATGAGTAAGGGTCGATCCCACAGAGATTGTTGGTATGAAGCAAGCTATGGTCATATTGTAAATCTCAGTCAGGCGGATAATAAATGGTTATGGAGTTTTCGAATAATAATAATAAATAAACAGAAAATAAAGATAGAAACACTTATGTAATTCATTAGTGGGAATTTCAGATAAGCGCATGAATATGCTGTACTCCTTCTGAATCTCTGCTTTCCTACTGCTTCCATCCAATCATCCTTACTCCTTTCCATGGCAAGTTGTATGTAGGGCATCACCGTTGTCAATGGCTACTTCCCATCCTCTCAGTGAAAATGGTCCAAATGCTTGTCACAGCACGACTAATCATCTGTCGGTTCTCGATCATGTTGGAATAGAATCCAATTGATTCTTTTGCGTTTGTCATCATGCCCAATAATCGCGAGTTTGAAGCTCGTCACATTCATTCAATCCCAGAATCCTACTCAAAATACCACAGACAAGGTTTAGACTTTCCAGATTCTCATGAATGCCGCCATCAACTCTAGCTTATACCACGAAGACTCTGATCTCACAGAATGGAAGGCTCGGTTGTCAGGCGAGGGCAACCATGCGTCGTGCATCAGGAATCCAAGAGATACACACTCTAGCTCTTGCTTGTAGAACGAAGGTGGTTGTCAGGCACGCATTCATAAGGATGGATGATGATGAGTGTCACGGATCATCACATCCATCAGGTTGAAGTACGAATGGCCAGCCCCCATAAACGTGATCAATAGTCTCCTAAGATGAATAATTAATTAAAACTGAGACTAAAGATGTCTAATACAATAGTAAAGTTTCCTATTTATACTAGACTAGCTACAAGGGTTTACAGAAATAAGTAATTGATGCAGAAATCCACTTCCGGGGCCCACTTGGTATGTGCTTGGGCTGAGCTTAAACTTCACACATGCAAAGGCTTCTCTTGGAGTTGAACGCCAAGTTGTAACATGTTTTGGCATTCAACTCTGGTTCGTGATGGGTTTCTGGCGTTTGACTCCAGAATGCAGAATGGAACTAGCATTGAGCGCCATTTTGCATTGTCTAATCTCAAATAAAGTATGAATTATTATATATTGCTGCAAAGCTCTGGATTTCTACTTTCCAACGCGGTTGAGATCGTGCCATTTGGAGTTCTGTAGCTCCAGAGAATCCATTTCGAGTGCAGGGAGGTCAGAATCCAACAGCATCAGCAGTCCTTTGTCAGCCTTCTTATCAGGGTTATGCTCAGGTCCCTCAATTTCAGCCAGAAAATACCTGAAATCACAGAAAAACACACAAACTCATAGTAAAATCCAGAAATGTGAATTTTACATAAAAACTAATGAAAACATCCCTAAAAGTAGCTAGATCCTACTAAAAACTACCTAAAAACAATGCCAAAAAGCGTATAAATTATCCGCTCATCACAACATTTAAAAACTTGGTGGATGAAATTGTGATACAAGAGTTCCAGGCACTGTTAGAGAAGCTCATAACTCCGTTCAACTTAACCAGCAAGTGTACTGGGTCATCCAAGTAATACCTTATGTGAGTAAGGGTCGATCCCACAGAGATTGTTGATATGAAGCAAGCTATGGTCACCTTGTAAATCTCAGTTAGGCAGATTAAATTTGTTTATGATGAGTTCGAAAATTAATAATAAATAGAAAATAAAAGGGATAGAAATACTTATGTAAATCAATAGTGGAAATTTCAGATAGGCGTATGGAGATGCTGTGCTCCTCTTGAATATCTACTTTCTTATTACATTCATCCAATCCTTCTTACTCCTTTCCATGGCAAGCTGTATATAGGGCATCACCGTTGTCAATGGCTACATCCCATCCTCTCAGTGAAAATGGTCCTATGCTCTGTCACAGCACGGCTAATCATCTGTCGGTTCTCAATCAGGTTGGAATAGAATCCCTTGATTCTTTTGCGCTTGTCATCACGCCCAGCCTTCAGGAGTTTGAAGCTCGTCACAGTCATTCAATCCCAGAATCCTACTCGGAAGTCATTCAATACCGGAATCCTACTCGGAATACCACAGACAAGGTTAGACTTTTCGGATTCCCATGAATGCCGCCATCTATCTAGCTTATACCACAAAGATTCTGTTGGGGAATCTAAGAGATATGCGCCCGGTCTAGAGTAGAACGGAAGTGGTTGTCAGTCACGCACGTTCATAGATGAGAATGATGATGAGCGTCACGGATCATCACATTCATCAAAGTGTTGTGCAACGTATATCTTGGAATAAGAATAAAAGAGAATTGAATAGAAAGTAATAGTAATTGTATTGAAACTTGAGGTACAGCAGAGCTCCACACCCCTAATCAACGGTGTGCAGAAACTCCACTGTTGAAAATACATAAGTGAAAGGTTCAGGCATGGCCGAATGGCCAGCCCCCTGAATGATCATCAAAAGACCGAATGGTCAAAAGACTCAAACGTGGTCCAAAAGACTCCTAATACACTAGTAAAAAGTCTTATTTATACTAAACTAGCTACTAGGGTTTACATGAGTAAGTAATTGATGCATAAATCCACTTCCGGGGCCCACTTGGTGTATGCTTCGGCTGAGCTTGATCTATCCACGAGCTGAGGC
>NC_029780.3:67221301-67222305 GCF_000817695.3 Arachis duranensis | reverse complement strand
TAGGATAAAAAGAAGAGAATATACTATAAATTTCAAAATATCAATGAATATTAATTACAATTAGATGAGCGGGACTTGTAGCTTTTTGCTTCTGAACAGTTTTGGCATCTCACTTTTTCCTTTGAAGTTTAGAATGATTGGCTTCTCTAGGAACTTAGAATTTCAGATAGTGTTATTGACTTTCCTAGTTAAGCATGTTGATTCTTGAACACAGCTACTTATGAGTCTTGGCTGTGGCCCTAAGCACTTTGTTTTTCAGTATTACCACTGGATACATAAATGCCACAGGCACATGACTGGGTGAACCTTTTCAGATTGTGACTCAGCTTTGCTAGAGTCCCCAGTTAGAGGTGTCCAGAGCTCTTAGGCACACTCTTTTTGCTTTGGATCATGACTTTAACCACTCAGTCTCAAACTTTTCACTTGGACCTGCATGCCACAAGCACATGGTTAGGGACAGCTTGATTTAGCCGCTTAGGCCTGGATTTATTTCCTTGGGCAATCCTATCCATTGATGCTCAAAGCCTTGGATCCTTTTTACCCTTGTCTTTTGGTTTTAAGGGTTATTGGCTTTTTCTGCTTGCTTTTTCTTTTTCTTTCTATTTTTTTTGCCATTTATTTTCGCAAGCTTTTTTTTTTCACTGCTTTTTCTTGCTTCAAAAATCTATTTTATGATTTTTTTTAGATCATCAATAACATTTCTCTTTGTTCATCATTCTTTCAAGAGCCAACAATTTTAACATTCATAAACAACAAGATAAAAAATATGCACTATTTAAGCATTCATTCAGAAAACAAAAAGTATTGTCACCACATCAATATAATTAAACTAAATTCAAGGATAAATTCGAAATTCATGTACTTCTTGTTCTTTTGAATTAAAATATTTTTCGTTTAAGAGAGGTAAAGAATTAATGGAATTTATTCATAGCTTTAAGGCATGGTTACATACTAATGATCATGAAGTAGAGACATAAAACATAGATAAACACAACATTAAAAAC
>NC_029780.3:67219214-67220071 GCF_000817695.3 Arachis duranensis | reverse complement strand
AGAAGAAGAAGAAGAAGAGAATATGGTAGAGAGGGAGAGATGTAGGTTCGGCCAAGGTGAAGAAGAGGGGGTTGTGTTGTGGGAAAAGAAAGTAGAATGGAAGGGTATATATAGGGAGAGGGGGGAGTGTATGTTCGGCCATTTAGGGTGGGAATGGATGGGAAAATGGTTTTGAATTTTTGAAGGTAGGTGGGGTTTATGGGGAAGAGTGGATGGATGTGAGTGGTGAAGGGGGTGATTGGGAAGAGGAATTGAGGTGATTGGTGAAGAGTGTTGGGGAGTGTGACATGGGGAATACTCATCACAAAATAGGATTAGGAGGTAAGGTGGGAATATAGTAGGTGGGGATCCTGTGGGGTCCACAGATCCTGAGGTGATCCTGTGGGGTCCACAGATCCTGAGGTGTCAAGGAATTCCATCCTTGCACCAAATAAGCATGTAAAATGCCTTTGCACACCATTCTGGCATTTAAACGCCGCGTGGTGCACATTCTGGGCATTCAACGCCCATGTAAAGCATGTTTCTGGCGTTGAACGCCAGTTTCATGCTTGTTACTGGCGTTCAGCGCCAGCTTTTCTTCTCTAGGCATATTCCTGGCGTTCAGCGCCAGAATGTTGCTTGTTTCTGGCGTTCAGCGCCAGGTTGATGCTCTGTTCTGGCGTTGAACGCCAGCTAGATGCTCCTTACTGGCGTTGAACGCCAGCCTGTGCTTCCTCCAGGGTGTGATTTTTCTTCTGCTGTTTTTGATTCTGTTTTTAATTTTTATATTTTTTTCGTGACTCCTCAGGATCATGTACCTAATAAAACACAAAATAAAGATAAAATAATATAAAATAAAAATTAGATAAAATTGGATT
>NC_029780.3:67214932-67217158 GCF_000817695.3 Arachis duranensis | reverse complement strand
CAAGAACTCAGTTAAAAACTGGTAAGGATCTTCAGATGGAAGTCCATAGAACTTGCAGTTTTGTTGCATTAAGGCAACTAGCTGAGGTTTCAGCTCAAAATTATTGGCTCCAATGACAGGAATGGAGATGCTTCTTCCATCAAATTTGGACGTTGGCTTTGTGAAGTCACCAAGCATTCTCCTTGCATTATTATTATTTTTGGCTGCCATCTCCTTCTCTTGTTCTAATATTTCTGAAAGGTTACCTTTAGATTGTTGTAATTTAGCTTGTCTTAATTTTCTCTTCAGAGTCCTTTCAGGTTCTGGATCGATTTCAACAAGAGTGCCTTTTTCCTTGTTCCTGCTCATATGAAAGAGAAGAAAACAAGAAAAGAAGAGGAATCCTCTATGTCACAGTATAGAGATTCCTTTATGTTAGTAGAAAAAGAAAGGGGAGAAGAATGAAGAAGAGTGGGTTCGGATATTTAGGTAAAGAGAGGTGAAGAGAAGTGTTAGTAAATAAATAATTAAATAGAATAAGAAAAGAGATGAAGAATTTCAAAAATAATTTTAAAAAGGTGTTAGTAATTTTTGAAAATTAGAGATAAGATAAGATTAAAATTAAAATTTAAAACAATTAAAAAGAATTTTTGAAAAGAGAGAAGTATTTTCGAAAATTAGAGAGGGATAGGTAGTTAGTTGGTTTTGAAAAAGATAGGAAACAAACAAAAAGTTAGTTTGTTGATTGAAAAATATATTAAAATCAAATTTTGAAAAGATAAGAAGATAAGAAGTTAGATAAGATATTTTGAAATCAAATTTTGAAAAAGATAAAATTTTTGAAAAAGATAAGATAAAAGATAAAAAGATCTAATTTTTAAAATGACTTAACTAACAAGAAACTACAAGATAAGATTCTAGAACTTAAAGATTGAACCTTTCTTAACAAGAAAGTAACAAACTTCAAATTTTTGAACCAATCACATTAATTGTTAGCTAATTTTCGAAAATTAGATGTAAAGATAAGAAAGAGGTTTTGAAAATATTTTGAAAAAGATTTTTGAAATTTTCGAAAAATAGAAAAAAATGAAAACGATATAATTTTTGAAAAAGGTTTTGAAAAGATAAGATTTTTAAAATTGAAAATTTGACTTGACTTGTAAGAAATAACTAATTTTAAAATTTTTGATTAAGTCAACTCAAATTTTCGAAAATTTGGAGAAAAACAAGGAAAAGATATTTTATGATTTTTGAATATTTTAGTTATGAGAGAAAAACATAAAAATGACCCAAAATATAAAAATTTTGGATCAAAACAATGAGTGCATGCAAGAATGCTATGAATGTCAAGATGAACACCAAGAACACTTTGAAGATCATGATGAACATCAAGAACATAATTTTGAAAAATTCTTGATGCAAAGAAAACATGCAAGACACCAAAAAAATTTTGATGCAAAGAAAACATGCAAGACACCAAACTTAGAAATCTTTAATGCATGGAAAATATGAATGCAAAAGTGCACATGAAAAACAACAAAAAACACAAAACAAGAAATCATCAAGATCAAACAAGGAGACTTGTCAAGAACAACTTGAAGATCATGAAGAACACTATGAGTGCATGAGATTTTCGAAAAATGCAAGAAAAATTTTTAAAGCATGCAATTGACACCAAACTTAAAAATTGACTCAAGACTCAAGCAAGAAACACAAAATATTTTTTATTTTTATGATTTTATGAAAAATTTTTTGGATTTTTATTAATTTTTTTTCGAAAATAAAGTTTGGAAAAAAAACGAAAAATAAAAGAAAAATTTTGAAAAAAGTTTTTTGAAAAGAAAATTACCTACTCTGAGCAACAAGATGAACCGTCAGTTGTCCATACTTGAACAATCCCCGGCAACGGTGCCAAAAACTTGGTGGACGAAATTGTGATCCTCAAAGTTGGTCTCTTTGTATTTGTATGAAATCAAAAATACCCCAAAAGAGATCATGGTGTGATAAATTGGGATCTTAATAATCCCTGGTGTGATCATAACTCCGTTCAACTTAACCAGCAAGTGTACTGGGTCATCCAAGTAATACCTTACGTGAGTAAGGGTCGATCCCACAGAGATTGTTGGTATGAAGCAAGCTATGGTCACCTTGTAAATCTCAGTTAGGCAGATTAAATTTGTTTATGATGAGTTCGAAAATTAATAATAAATAGAAAATAAAAGGGATAGAAATACTTATGTAAATCAA
>NC_029780.3:67150848-67214803 GCF_000817695.3 Arachis duranensis | reverse complement strand
AAGTGTAACGTATATCTTGGAATAAGAATAAAAGAGAATTGAATAAAAAGTGATAGTAATTGTATTGAAACTTGAGGTACAGCAGAGCTCCACACCCTTAATCTATGGTGTGCAGAAACTCCACTGTTGAAAATACATAAGTGAAAGGTTCAGGCATGGCCGAATGGCCAGCCCCCTGAGTGATCAAGAGACCGAATGATCAAAGACTACAAAGTCAAAAGATTAAACTTTCAAAAGATGTCTAATACAATAGTAACTTATCCTATTTATACTAGACTAACTATTAGGGTTTACATGAGTAAGTAATTGATGCATAAATCCACTTCCGGGGCCCACTTGGTGTATGCTTGGGCTGAGCTTGATCTATCCACGAGCTGAGGCTTTTCTTGGAGTTGAACTCCAAGTTATAACGTGTTTTGGGTGTTCAACTCCGGATCATGACGTGTTTCTGGCGTTTAACTCCAGACAGCAGCATGTACTTGGCGCTCAACGCCAAGTTATGTCATCAATTTCCGAATAAAGTATGGACTATTATATATTGCTGGAAAGCTCTAAATGTCTAATTTCCAACGCCTATGAGAGCGCGCCATTTGGAGTTTTGTAGCTCCAGAAAATCTATTTCGAGTGCAGGGAGGTCAGATTCCAACAGCATCAGCAGTCCTTTTGTCAGCCTTTTTCAGAGTTTTGCTCAAGTCCCTCAATTTCAGCCAGAAATTACCTGAAATCACAGAAAAACACACAAACTCATAGTAAAGTACAGAAATGTGAATTTAACATAAAAACTAATGAAAACATCCCCAAAAGTAGCTTGAACTTACTAAAAACTACCTAAAAACAATGCCAAAAAGCGTATAAATTATCCGCTCATCAAACACCAAACTTAAATTGTTGCTTGTGCCCAAGCAACTGAAAAACAATTAGAATAAAAATAAGAGAATATACTATAAATCTCAAAATATCAACGAATATTAGTTCTAATTAGATGAGCGGGACTTGTAGCTTTTTGCTTCTGAACAGTTTTGGCATCTCACTTTTTTCCTTGAAGTTTTGAATTATTGGCATCTATGGGAACTTAGAATTTCAGATAGTGTTATTAATTCTCCTAGTTAAGTATGTTGATTCTTGAACACAGCTACTTTTATGAGTCTTGGCCGTGGCCCTAAGCATTTTGTTTTCCAGTATTACCACCGGATACATAAATGCCACAGACACATAACTGGGTGAACCTTTTCAGATTGTGACTCAGCTTTGCTAAAGTCCCCCGTTAGAGGTGTCCAGAGCTCTTAAGCACACTCGTTTGCTTTGGATCATGACTTTAACCACTCAGTCTCAAACTTTTCACTTGGACCTGCATGCCACAAGCACATGATTAGGGACATCTTGTTTAAGCCACTTAGGCCTATATTTTATTTCCTTGGGCCCTCCTATCCATTGATGCTCAAAGCCTTGGATCCTTTTTACCCTTGCCTTTTGGTTTTAAGGGCTATTGGCTTTTTTTGCATCCTTTTTCTTTTTCTTTCTATATTTTTTTTGCCACTTTTTTTCGCAAGCTTTTGCTATTCACTGCTTTTTCTTGCTTCAAGAATCAAATTTATGGTTTTTTAGATTATCAGTAACATTTCTCTTTGTTCATCATTCTTTCAAGAGCCAACAATTTTAACATTCATAAACAACAAGATCAAAAATATGCACTGTTCAAGCATTCATTCAGAAAACAAAGAGTATTCCACATCAATATCATTAAACTAAATTCAAGGATAAATTTGAAATCTATATTATTCTTGTTCTTTTTGTATTAAAACATTTTTCATTTAAGAGAGGTGAAGGATTTATGGAATTATTCATAGCCTTAAGACACAGTTACTAAATACTAATGATCATTTAATGAAGACACAAACATAGACAAACATATGGCATAAAAATCGAAAAATAGTGAAATAAAAACAAGGAGTGAGTCCACCTTAGTGGCGTCTTCTTCTTGAAGGACCAATGATGTCCTTAAGGTCTTCTATGTCTCTTCCTTGCCTTTGTTGCTCCTCCCTTATTGCTCTTTGATCTTCTCTAATCTCATGGAGAATGATGGAGTGCTCTTGATGTTCCACCCTTAATTGATCCATGTTATAACTCAAGTCTTATAGAGAAGTGTTGAGTCGTTCCCAATAGTTATTTGGAGGAAAATGCATCCCTTGAGGCATCTCAAGGATTTCTTGATGATGAGCTTCCTCATGCATCTCTTGAGATCCATGGATGGCCTCTCTTGTTTGCTCCATCCTCTTCTTAGTGATGGGCTTGTCCTCTTCAATGAGGATGTCTCCTTCTATGATAACTCCAGCAGAGTACCATAGATGGCAGATAAGATGAGGAAAAGCTAGCCTTGCCATGGTGGAGGACTTTTCGGCTATTTTGTAGAATTCAAGAGAGATGACTTCATGAACTTCTACTTTCTCTCCAATCATGATGCTATGGATCATGATGGCCCGATCCACAGTAACTTTGGATCAGTTGCTAGTAGGGATGATGGAGCATTGGATGAACTCCAACCATCCTCTAGCCACAGGCTTAAGGTCCAATCTTCTCAATTGAATCGGCTTGCCTCTTGAGTCTCTTTTCCATTGAGCTCCTTCCACACATATGTCCATGAGGACTTGGTCCAACCTTTGATCAAAGTTGACCCTTCTAGTGTAGGGGCGTGCATCTTCTTGCATCATGGGCAAGTTGAATGCCAACCTCACATTTTTTGGACTAAAATCTAAGTATTTCCCCCGAACCATTGTAAGATAATTCTTTGGGTTTGGGTTTATACTTTGATCATGGTTCCTAGTGATCCTTGCATTGGCATAGAACTCTTGAACCATTAAGATTCCGACTTATTGAATGGGGTTGGTCAGAACTTCCCAACCTCTTCTTTGGATCTCATGTCGGATTTCCGAAAACTCATTTTTCTTGAGTTTGAAAGGGACCTCGAGGATCACCTTCTTCTTGGCCACAACATCATAGAAGTGGTCTTAATGGGCTTTGGAGATGAATATCTCCATCTCCCATGACTCAGAGGTGGAAGCTTTTGTCTTCCCTTTCCCTTTTCTAGAGGTTTCTCCAGCCTTAGGTGCCTTAGATGGTTATGGAAAAACAAAAAAAGCTATGCTTTTACCACACCAAACTTAGAATATTTTCTCGTCCTTGAGCAAAAGAAGAAAGAAGAGAAGAAGAAGAAGAAGAAGAAGAAGAAGAAGAAGAAGAAGAAGAAGAAGAAGAAGAAGAAGAAGAAGAAGAAGAAGAAGAAGAAGAAAATATGGAGGAAACGTAGAGGTGTGTCGGTTAGGCCAAGGTGAAGAAGAGAGGGTTGTGGTGTGTGAAAATGAAGAAGGATAGAGGGGTTTATATAGTAAAGGGAGAGGGGTTAAGGTTCGGCCATATTGGGTGGGTTTGGGTGGGAAAGGAGTTTTGAATTTGAAGGTAGGTGGGTTTTCTGGGGAAGGGTTGATGGATGGGAGTGGTGAAGAGGTGATGGGGAAGAGAGATTGAGGTGATTGGTGAAGGGTTTTTGGGTAAGAGTGTTATTGGATTGTGTGAAAAGGAGAGAAGGTGAGTTGAGGTAGGTGGGGATCCTGTGGGGTCCACAGATCCTGAGGTGATCCTGTGGGGTCCACAGATCCTGAGGTGTCAAGGATTTAACATCTCTGCACCAATTAGGCGTGTAAAACGCCATATGCATGCAATCCTGGCATTTAACGCCAGGTTGATGGTTGTTTCTGGCGTTGAATGCCAGCTTCATGCTTGTTTTTGGGCGTTCAACGCCCATCTGCAGCATGTTTCTGGCGTTGAATGCTAATTCCATGCTTGTTTCTGGCGTTCAGTGCCAGCTCTCCTCAGGGTGTATTCCTGGCATTTAAATGCCAGGATGTTGCTTGTTTTTCTGGCATTCAACACCAGATTCATGCTCTGTTCTAGCGTTTAACGCCAGCCAAATGCTCCTTACTGGCGTTTAAACGCTCGTAAGCCCTTCCTCCAGGATTTGCTGTTTCTTCTGCTGTTTTTTATTCTGTTTTTAATTTTAGTATTTTTTTTGTGACTCCACATGATCATGAACCTAATAAAACACAAAATAAAATAAAAATAAAATTAGATAAATAAAAATTGGGTTGCCTCCCAATAAGTGCTCCTTTAATGTCACTTGCTTGACAGTGGGCTCTCATGGAGCCTCATAGGTGATCAGGTCAATGTTGTAGACTCCCAACACCAAACTCAGAGTTTGGATGTGGGGTTTTAATGCCAAACTTAGAGTTTGGTTGTGGTCTCCCAACACCAAACTTAGAGTTTGATTGTGGGTGCTTTGTTTGACTCTGTCTTGAGAGAAGCTTTTCATGCTTCCTCTCCATGTATACAGAAGAACACCCTTGGGTCTTAAAAACAAGGTAGTCCCCATTCAATTGAAGGACTATTCTCCTCTGTTAACATCTACCACAGCTCCTGCTGTGGCTAGGAAAGGTCTTCCAAGGATGATACATTCATCCTCCTCCTTCCTAGTGTCTAAGATTATGAAATCAGCAGGGATGTAAAGGCCTTCAACCTTCACTAACACGTCCTCTACCAATCCATAAGCTTGTCTTACTAACTTGTCTGCCATTTGTAATGAGAATATGGCAGGCTGTACCTCAATGATCCCCAGCTTCTCCATTACAGAGAGTGGCATAAGATTTATGCCTGACCCTAGGTCACACAGAGCTTTTTCAAAGGTCATGGTGCCTATGGTACAGGGTATTAAGAATTTGCCAGGATCTTGTCTCTTTTGAGGTATAGTTTGCTGAACCCATGTATCTAGTTCACTAATGAGTAAGGGAGGTTCACCTTCCCAAGTCTCATTACCAAACAACTTGGCATTCAATTTCATGATGGCTCCTAGATATTGAGCAAGTTGCTCTCCAATCACATCTTCATCCTCTTCAGAGGAAGAATAGTTCTCAGAGCTCATGAATGGTAAAAGGAGGTTCAATGAAATCTCTATGGTCTCTAGGTGAGCCTCAGATTCCTTTAGGTCATCAATAGGGAACTCTTTCTTGCTTGAGAGACGTCCCATGAGGTCTTCCTCATTGGGATTTACGTCCTCTCCTTCCTCTCTAGGTTCGGCCATGTTGATTATGCCAATGGCCTTGCACTCTCTTTTTGGATTCTCTTCAGTATTGCTTGGGAGAGTACTAGGAGGAGTTTCAGTGACTTTCTTACTCAGCTGGCACACTTGTGCCTCCAAACTTCTAATGGAGGACCTTATTTCACTCATGAAACTTAAATTGGTCTTAGACAGATCAGAGACTATGTTTGCTAAATTAGAGGTGCTCTGCTCAGAATTCTCTGTCTGTTGCTGAGAAGATGATGGAAAAGGCTTGCTATTGCTAAACATGTTTCTTCCACCATTATTAAAGTCTTGTTGAGGCTTTTGTTGATCCTTCCATGAAAAATTTGGATGGATTCTCCATGAGGGGTTATAGGTGTTGCCAAAGGCTTCCCCCATGTAATTTACTTCTGTCATTGCAGGGTTTTCAGGATCATAAGCTTCTTCTTCAAAGGATGCCTCTTTAGTGCTGTTGGATGCATTTTGCCATCCATTCGCCAAGTTGTAATGTGTTTTTGGCGTTCAACTCTGGTTCGTGACGTGTTTCTGGCGTTTGACTCCAGAATGCAGCATGGAACTGGCGTTGAGCACCAGTTTACATCATCTAATCACGAATAAAGTATGGACTATTATATATTTCAGGAATGCTCTGGATGTCTACTTTCCAACGCCGTTGAGAGCGAGCCAATTGAAGTTATGTAGCTCCAGAAAAGTTATTTCGAGTGCAGGGAGGTCAGAATCCAACAGCATCAGCAGTCCTTTGTCAGCCTTTTATCAGAGTTTTGCTCAGGTCCCTCAATTTCAGCCAGAAATTATCTGAAATCACAGAAAAACACACAAACTCATAGTAAAGTCCAGAAATGTGAATTTAGCATAAAAACTAATGAAAACATCCCTAAAAGTAGTTGGATCCTTCTAAAAACTACCTAAAAACAATGCCAAAAAGCATATAAATTATCCGCTCATCACAACACCAAACTTAAATTGTTGCTTGTCCCCAAGCAACTGAAAATCAAATAGGATAAAAAGAAGAGAATATACTATAAATTCCAGAATATCAATGAATATTAGTCCTAATTAGATGAGCGGGACTTGTAGCTTTTTGCCTCTGAGCAGTTTTGGCATCTCACTTTTTCCTTTGAAGTTTAGAATGATTGGCATCTATAGGAACTTAGAATTTCAGATAGTGTTATTGATTCTCTTAGTTAAGTATGTTGATTCTTGAACACAGCTACTTTTATGAGTCTTAGCCGTGGCCCTAAGCACTTTGTTTTCCAGTATTACCACCAGATATATAAATGCCACAGACACATAGCTGGGTGAACCTTTTCAGATTGTGACTCAGCTTTGCTAAAGTCCCTATTTAGAGGTGTCTAGGGTTCTTAAGCACACTCTTTTTGCTTTGGATCATGACTTTAACCACTCAGTCTCAAGCTTTTCACTTGGACTTGCATGCCACAAGCACATGGTTAGGGATAGCTTTGATTTAGTCGCTTAGGCCTGGATTTATTTCCTTGGGCCCTCCTATCCATTGATGCTCAAAGCCTTGGATCCTTTTTACCCTTGCTTTTTGGTTTTAAGGGCTATTGGCTTTTTCTACTTGCTTTTTCTTTTTCTTTCTATTTTTTTTGCCAATTTTTTTTCTCAAGATTTTGCTTTTTCACTGCTTTTTCTTGCTTCAAGAATCAATTTCATGATTTTTCAGATTATCAATAGCACTTCTCTTTGTTCATCATTCTTTCAAGAGCCAACAATTTTAACATTCATAAACAACAAGATCAAAAATATGCACTGTTCAAGCATTCATTCATAAAACAAAAAGTATTATCACCACATCAATATAATTAAACTAAATTCAAGGATAAATTCGAAACTCATGTACTTCTTGTTCTTTTGTATTAAAAACATGTTTCATTTAAGAAAGGTGAAGGATTCATGGAATTATTCATAGCCTTAAGACATAATTACTAAATACTAATGATCATGTAATAAAGACACAAACATAGACAAACATATAGCATAAAATCGAAAAACAGAGATAAGAACAAGGAAGTTATGGAATGAGTCCACCTTAGTGATGGTGGCGCCTTTTTGAAGGATCAATGGTGCTTTTTGAGCTCCTTTATCTCTCTTCCTTGCCTTTGTTGCTTGATCCCTAGTGATTTTGGTGCTCCTATCCTTAGTTGCTCCCAATAATTATGTAGAGGAACATGTATCCCCTGAGGTATCTCAGGGATCTCTTGATTTGCAGTCAAATGCTTTACTATTGAGCTATGGATTCTTGAGATGAATCTCTCCATCTCCCATGACTCAGAGGTGGAAAAAATTTCATTTGTCTTCCCTTTTCTCTCTTTTTTTTTTGAGGTTTCTCTGGCCTTAGGTGTCAACAATGGTTATGGAAAAACAAAAAAGCTATGCTTTTACCACACCAAACTTAGAATGTTGCTCGCCCTCAAGCAAAGAAGAAAGAATAAAGGGAGAAGAAGATATGGAGGAGAGGGAGAGATGTGTATGTTTCGGCCATATGGGTGGGATTGGGTGGGGAAGAGATGGATGGATGTGAGTGGTGAAGAGGTGATGGGGAAGAGAGATTGAGGTGATTGGTGAAGAAGAGAGAAGGTGAGTTGAGGTAGGTAGGGATCCTGTGGGGTTCACAGATCCTAAGGTGTCAAGGATTTACATCCCTATACCAATGAGGCATGTAAAATGCCCTCTGCATGCAATCCTGGCATTTAACGCCAGATTGATGCTTGTTTCTGGCGTTAAACGCCAGCTCTAAGCTTATTCTGGGCGTTCAACGCCCATCTGCAGCATGTTTCTGGCATTGAACGCCAGCTTTCCTCAGTGTGCAATCCTGGCATTTAAATGCCAGATTGCTGCATGTTTCTGGTGATGACAAGTCATCTTAGCCTAGTTTCACTAGTCTTTTTCCTTTGTTTTCAATAGATTTTATGCACTTTCTTGAGCCATAAGCAAGCCATTTGGGTAGAATTTCATGTTTCCTTTGATTCAATCAACCATGGATGAATTGATGCATTTTCATGAGTTTTTATGCCATAATTGCTTAAATTTCAAGAAGAAGAAAAACTCTCATGATTATAGCATAGCTTTGATGTTTTTGATTGATTGATGATAGGTGAAAAGAGCTTTGAAGAAGGTTGAAGAAAGAAGGAATGGCAAAGAGCAAGAGAGGACAAAAAGCTTGAGCCAAAGTTTGCCTCAAACTTTAGCTCAAACGTGAGGAAGAGCTTGACTTCACCCTGGAGGCATCAAAAGTTTGCGCCAACGTTTGCCTCAAACTTGTCAAATATTGGCACTATCAGAGCAAAAGAAGAAAGACCCAGGAAGCAAAAAGCTTGCGCCAACGTTTGCCTCAAACTTTGAGTCAAACGTTGGCGCCACAAAAAGAACACCCAGGGAGCAAAAAAGCTTGCGCCAATGTTTGCCTCAATCTTTGAGTCAAACGTTGGCGCCACTCTAGCAAGAAAGGGTACTCTATTTGAAGCCTTGAACAAGCCAACGTTTGCGCCAACGTTTGCCTCAAACGTTGGGCCAAACGTTGGCCAAAAGAGATGCAATGAAGGAGCCACGTTTGAGCTCACGTTTGACCTCAAACATTGAGCCAAACGTGGATGGCAGCATAAAAAAGACAATCTGCTAAAAAAGGCTTGAGCCAAAGCTTGCCTCAAGCTTTGACTCAAGCTTAAATGGTTCATGGCCCGGTTCATAAATGGGTTTCTTTCCAACACCAGGAGCAATCAACAGAGGCTTTTGTCAACCCAATTCCATCAAGAGCAAGGGCCCAATTCAAGGCTTGAAGATCATTTGAAGAGAGTGTATAAATAGCTTAGAATTTAAGTTTTGGGAGAGCTTTTCCTTTTGGAGTTTTCTTTTAGAATTTGGAGAGTACTCACAGTAGAGAGCTCACTTTACATTTTGTTTGTTGCTTTTACAATTTCTGAGTCTTGGGGAAGGAGAATTGAATTCTCTTCCTCTTAGTTTTCTTGTTTTCAATTTCATTTACAATTATCTTGAATCTTGGGTTGAAGAATTGAGGAAATTCTGTCTTAATCTCACCTTGAGATCTCTCTGTCTCACTTTACTACAACTTTTGGAAATTGAATTTGGTTTTGTTTCTTCTACTGTTTGATCTTTAATTTTCTTGCAAGTGATTTCTGAATTTGGATCTAGGAAGGCATTGAGATCTAGACTTAGTTATCTAGTCTCTTGGGTCCTGAGATATACTAGTTTCCATTTTAATTTCCTTGTTTAATTACTACACCAAGCTTATTTTCATTTCCGTTTAAGATCTAGTTTAATTGAATTCATCTTCTCCTCATCCGTTTGTTTAATTTTACTTTTCTTTGTTTAATTTCTGCAATCCCACATCCCTGACCCATTTACAATTCAAGCCATTTACATTTCTTGCACTCTAAGATTCTGCAATTTACATTTCTTACATTTTAAGTTTCTGCCATTTAATTTCGTATTCTTTAAGATTCAACACTTTTATTTTCTGTTCTCTTTAATTTACTACAATTTACCCTTTCCCTTTTACATTTCATGCAATTTAACTTCTGTCAATCACAAATCACACAACTAAACTCTTGTTTGCTTGACTAAATCAACCATTAAGCTAAAATTGCTCAATCCTTCAATCTCTGTGGGATCGACCTCACTCTTGTGAGTTTTATTACTTGATGCGACCCAGTGCACTTGCCGGTGAGTTTTGTGTCGGATCGTTTTCCGCACATCATCTGGCGTTCAATGCCAGATCCATGCTCTGTTTTGGCATTGAACGCCAGCCATATAGTCCTTACTGGCATTTAAACGCCAGTAAGTCCTTCCTCTAGGGTGTGCTTTCTATTCTGCTGTTTTTGATTCTATTTTTAATTTTAGTATTTATTTTGTGACTCCACATGATCATGAACCTAATAAAACATAAAAGAACAATAAAAAAATAGATAAATAAAAATTGGGTTGCCTCCCAATAATCGCTTCTTTAATGTCAATAGCTTGACAGTAGGCTCTCATGGAGCCACACAGGTGATCAGGTCAATGTTGTAGACTCCCAACACCAAACTTAGAGTTTGGATATGGGGTTTTAACACCAAACTTAGAGTTTGGTTGTGGCCTCCCAACACCAAACTTAGAGTTTGACTGTGGGGACTCTGTTTGACTCTACATTGAGAGAAGTTGTTCATGCTTCCTCTCATTACCAAATAACTTGGCATTTAGCTTCATGATGGCTTCTAGATATTGAACAACTTGCTCTTTAGTTACATCTTCATCCTCTTCAGAGGAAGAATAGTTCTCAGAGCTCATGAATGGTAAAAGGAGGTTCAACGGAATCTCTATGGTCTATAGGTGAGCCTCAGATTCCTTACGTTCCTCAGTTTGGAACTCCTTTTTATTCAGAGGATGTCCCAGAGGGTCTTCCTGACTGGGATTCACGTCCTTCCCCTCCCTTGTGCATTCGGCCATATTGATTATGTCAATGGCCTTGCACTCTCTTTTTGGATCCTCTTCTGCATTGCTTGGGAGAATACTAGGAGGAGTTTCAGTGACTTTCTTACTCAGCTGGCCCACTTGTGCCTCCAAATTTCTGATGGAGGACATTGTCTCACTCATGAAACTTAAAGTGGCCTTAGACAGATCAGAGACTAAATTTGCTAAGTTAGAGGTACTCTGCTCAGAATTCTCTATCTGTTGCTGAGAAGATGATGGATAAGGCTTGATATTGCTGAGCCTATTTCTTCCACCATTTTTAAAGCCTTGTTGAGGCTTTTGTTGATCCTTCCATGATAAATTTGGATGATTTCTTCATGATGAGTTATAGGTGTTTCCATAAGGTTCGCCCATATAATTTACCTCTGCTATTGTAGGGTTCTCAGGATCATAAGCTTCTTCTTCAGAAGATGCCTCTTTAGTCCTGTTGGATGCATTTTGCCATCCATTCAGAATTTGAGAAATCATGTTGACTTGCTGAGTCAACATTTTATTCTGAGCCAACATGGCATTCAGAGCATCAATTTCAAGAACTCCCTTCCTTTGAGGCGTCCCATTATTCACGAAATTTCTCTCAGAAGTATACATGAACTGGTTATTTGCAACCATGTCAATAAGTTCTTGAGCCTCTGCAGGCGTTTTCTTTAGGTGAATGGATCCACCAGAAGAATGGTCCAGTGACATCTTAGAGAACTCAGATAAACCATAATAGAATATATCTATCATGGTCTATTCTGAAAACATGTCAGAAGGACATTTTTTGGTCATCTGCTTGTATCTTTCCCAAGCTTCATAGAGGGATTCACCATCTTTTTGTTTAAAGGTATGAACATCCACTCTAAGCTTGCTCAACTTTTGAGGAGGAAAGAACATAGCCAAGAAGGCCATGACCAGCTTATCCCAGGAGTCCAGGCTATCTTTAGGTTGAGAGTCCAACCATGCTCTAGCTCTATCTCTTACAGCGAAAGGAAAAAGCATGACCCTGTAGACTTCAGGATCTACTCCATTAGTCTTAACAGTCTCACAAATCTGCAAGAACTCAGTTAAGAACTGGTAGGGATCTTCTGATGGAAGTCCATGAAACTTGCAGTTCTGTTGCATTAGAGCAACTAATTGAGGTTTCAGCTCAAAATTGTTTGCTCCTATGGCAGGAATTGAGATGCTTCATCCATCAAACTTGGACGTAGGTGTGGTATAATCTCCAAGCATCCTTCTTTCATTATTGTTGTTGGGTTCGGCTGCCATCTCCTTTTCTTGTTCAAAAATTTCAGCAAGGTTGTCTCTGGATTGTTGTAATTTAGCTTCTCTTAGTTCCGTGTTCAGAGTCCTTTTAGATTCTGGATCAGCTTCAACAAGAATGCCTTTTTCCTTGTTCCTGCTCATATGAAAAAGAAGAGAATAGAAAAAGAAGAGAAATCCTCTATGTCACAGTAAAGAGGTTCCTTATTGTTAGTAGAAGAAGAAAGGGAATAAGAGTGAAGAAGAATGAATAATCCAAACACAAGGGAGAGGATAGAGGCAGTGATTTGAGATGAGGAGAGGTGAAGGAGGTGTTAGTAAATGAATAAATAAATAGAATAAGATGAGAGAGGGAAAAATTTTCGAAAATAATTTTTGAAAAGGAGTTAATGATTTTCGAGAATTAAGATAAGAAATAAAATTAAAATTAAAATTTAAAACAATTAATTAATTAAGAAAATTTTGAAAAAGATGGAAGTGATTTTCGAAAATTAGAGAATGAAAAGTAGTTAGTTGGTTTTGAAAAAGATAAGAAACAAACAAAAAGGTTAGTTAGTTAATTGAAACAAATTTGAAAATCAAATTTGAAAAGATAAGAAGATAAGAAGATATTTTGAAATCAAATATTTGAAAAAGATAAAATTTTAAAAAAGATATGATATAAAAGATATGATAAAAAGATATGATTAAAAAGATTTAATTTTTAAAATTAAAATTGATTGCTTGACTAACAAGAAACTAAAAGATATGATTCTGGAATTCAAAGATTGAACCTTTCTTAACAAGAAAGTAACAAACTTCAAATTTTTTAATCAATCATATTACTTGTTAATATAATTTTCGAAAATAAAGATAAAATTAAGAAAAAAATTTTTGAAAAATATATTAAAAAAATAAATTTCGAAAATTAATAAAAAATGAAAAAGATTTTATTTTTGAAAAAGTTTTGAAAAGATAAGATTTTTAAAATTTGAAAATTTGACTTGACTTACAAGAAATAACTAATTTTAAAAATTTTTGACTAAGTCAACCCAAATTTTCGAAATTTTGAGAGAAAAATGGAAAAGATATTTTTTGATTTTTGAATTTTTAATTATGAGTGAGAAAAACATAAAAAATGACTCACAACATGAAAATTATGAATCAAAAAACATGATGCATGCAAGAACACTATGAATGTAAAGATGAACACCAAGAACACTTTGAAGATCATGATGAACATCAAGAACATATTTTTGAAAAAATTTTTATACAAAGAAAACATGCAAGACACCAAACTTAGAAATCTTTAATGCTTAGACAATATGAATGCAAAAATGCACATGAAAAACATCATACAACACAAAACAAGAAAACATCAAGATTAAACAAGAAGACTTACCAAGAACAACTTGAAGATCATAAAGAACACTATGAATGCATGAATTTTCGAAAAATGCAAGAACAATATGAATATGCAATTGATACCAAACTTAAAAGTTGACTTAAGACTCAACCAAGAAACACAAAATATTTTTTATTTTTATGATTTTATAATTTTTTTTGTATTTTATTTTATTTTTTTCGAAAAAACATATAGGAAAAAGAAAATAAGAAATTCAAAATTTTTAAGAAGAATTCCAGGAATCTTTCAATGTTTAGCCTAAAGCTCCAATCCAAGGGTTGGACATGGCTTAATAGCCAGCCAGCTTTAGGATGGAATTACATGCATTGTGGTGATTAGTTGAAGCCTCAGTCCAAAAGAATTTGGATATGGCTTTACAGCCAGCCAGGATTCAACATGCTTCATGAAACTCTAGAATCCATTCTAAAAAATTCTGAAGCCATAGAATAATTTATTTTCAAAATTTTTTTGAAAATAGGGATAAATTATTGAAAAGAAAATTACCTAATCTGAGCAACAAGATGAACCGTCAGTTGTCCAAACTCGAACAATCCCCAGCAATGGCACCAAAAACTTGGTGCACGAAATTGTGATCATCAACAATGGCGCCAATAACTTGGTAGCGCTCTCAAACGTGAATCACACTTAGTCACAACTCCGTACAACTAACCAGCAAGTGCACTGGATTGTCCAAGTAATAAACCTTATGTGAGTAAGGGTCGATCCCACAGAGATTGTTGGTATGAAGCAAGCTGTGGTCATCCCGTAAATCTCAGTCAGGCGGATAATAAATGGTGATAGAGTTTTCGAATAATAATAATAAATAAACTGAAAGTAAAGATAGAAATACTTATGTAGATCATCGATGGGAATTTCAGATAGGTGTATGAAGATGCTGTGCTCCTTCTGAATCTCTGCTTTCCTACTACCTACATCCAATCCTTCTTACTCCTTTCCATGGCAAGCTGTATGTAGGGCATCACCATTGTCAATGGCTACATCCCATCCTCTCAGTGAAAAAGGTCCAAATGCTCTGTCACGGCACGGCTAATCATCTGTCGGTTCTTGATCATGTCGGATAGAATCCCTTGATTCTTTTGCGTTTGTCATCACGCCCAACAATCGCAAGTTTGAAGCTCGTCACAGTCATTCAATCCCTGAATCCTACTCAGAATACCACATACAAGATTTAGACTTTCCGTATTCTTATGAATTCCGCCATCAATCTAGCTTATTGATAAACCCCATTTGTAGGGTTTATCTTGTATTGATTTTAGGGGATTTTATAACCTTTTACCCACATTTACTCAATAAAATAGCATGATTTTGTATATTCTCCTTTAATTGTGCTCAAGAGTGAAACTCACCCACATTTATTCAATAAAATAGCATGGTTTTGTATATTCTCCTTTAATTGTGCTTAAGAGTGAAAACATGCTTTTTAGGACCTAAAATAGCTAAATTTAATTCACCTTGATTCTATTAGATGCCTTGATATGTTTTTTAAGTGATTTCAGGTTTATGAGGCAAAGATTGGATCAAGGGAATGAAGAAAAAGCATGTAAAGTTGGAGAACTCATGAAGAAATGAAAGAACCGGAAAGCTGTCAAGCTGACCTCTTCGCACTTAAACGACCATAACTTGAGCTACAAAGGTCCAAATGATGCTGTTCTAGTTGGGTTAGAAAGCTAACATCCGGGGCTTCGAAACGATATAATATTTGCCATAGTTGCATCGCGCATAGGGGCGCGCACGCGCACGGTACGCGTACGCGCCGATGGTGGCACATGACCCACTTAATGCAACACGTGGCCAGCGATTTTAGAAGCCTTGTGGGCCCAATCCAACTCATTTCTGATGCTATTTAAGCCAAGGATTGAAGGGGAATCAACATACTTTTCATACTTGTCATCATTAGTCATAGTTTAGTTTAGAAGTAGTTAGAGTTAGAGAGAGAAGCTCTCACTTCTCTCTAGAATTAGGATTAGGAATTAGGGCTGTGGTGTTGTTGATTGTTGTTTTGTTAATTCTTTGTAATTGTTAGTTGTTGATTCCTTTTATTCTTACAAATAAAAATGCTTTCTTTCATTACCCTCCAAGTGTTTGATGAAATGCTTGAGAGGATGTTAGAGTAGAATTCTATGTTCTTGGCTTGAGAAGGTGACTTAGGATTTCTTGAGTCACTAGTGTCCAATTGATTGATAGTTGATAGCCATTAACTCTAGCCTTCATTAATCCAATTAGTGGAAAGCTAGGATTTATGGACTAGGATTCATGTAACTCACTTGACTTTCCTTTGTTAATTGATTTAAGGATGACTAAGTGGGATTAATCCTTGCAACTACCATACTTGTGGCTAGTGATAATGATGAAGACCCTTGACAACCAAACCTTGCCAAGACCATTTTGTTAATAAAGTTTTCTTACCATTTACTATTCATATTTCTCATCCAAAACCCCAAAATAAACAAGGCCATAACCAATAACAAGAACACTACCCTGCAAGTCCTTTGAGAGACGACCCGAGGTTTAAATACTTCGGTTTATAGATTTTAGGGGTTTGTACTTGTGACAAACAAATTTTTGTATGAAAGGATTATTGTTGGTTTAGAGACTATACTTTACAACGAGATTTCATTAGTGGAATTCTAAACCGTCAAAAATTCATTTATCACTTATACCACGAAGATTCTAATTAAGGAATCCAAGAGATATGCGCCCGGTCTAAGGGAGAACGAAAGTGGTTGTCAGTCACGCGTTCACAGGTGAGAATGATGATGAGTGTCATGGATCATCACATTCTTCATGTTGAAGTGCAACGAATATCTTGGAATAAGAATAAGCGGAATTGAATAGAAAATAGTAGTAATTGCATTAAAACTCGAGGTACAGCAGAGCTCCACACCCTTAATCTATGGTGTGTAGAAACTCCACCATTGAAAATACATAAGTGATGAAGGTCCAGGCATGGCCGAATGCCCAGCCCCCAAAATGTGATAGAAATTCGAATAATAGGGAGAAGGACCAGATATGTGGTCAAAAGACGACTAATACACTAGTAAAAAGTTCTATTTATACTAAACTAGCTACTAGGGTTTACAAAAGTAAGTAATTGATGCAGAAATCCACTTCCGGGGCCCACTTGGTGTGTGCTTGGGCTGAGCTTGAACTTTACACATGCAGAGGCTTCTCTTGGAGTTGAACGCCAAGTTGTAACGTATTTTGGGCGTTCAACTCTGGTTCGTGACGTGTTTCTGGCGTTTGACTCCAGAATGCAGCATGGAACTGGCGTTGAGCGCCAGTTTACATCATCTAATCACGAATAAAATATAGACTATTATATATTTCTGGAAAGATCTGGATGTCTACTTTCCAACGCCGTTAAGAGCGCGCCATTTGGAGTTCTGTTGCTCCAGAAAAGTTTTTTCGAGTGCAGGGAGGTCAGAATCCAACAGCATCAGCAGTCCTTTGTCAGCCTTTTATCAGAGTTTTGCTCAGGTCCCTCAATTTCAGCCAGAAATTATCTGAAATCAAAGAAAAATACACAAACTCATAGTAAAGTCCAGAAATGTGAATTTAGCATAAAAAATAATGAAAACATCCTAAAAGTAGCTGGATCTTACTAAAAACTACCTAAAAACAATGCCAAAAAGCGTATAAATTATCCGCTCATCACTTGCGAAGAAGACCAGCGACGCATACGCGTGACTGACACGTACGCGTGACATGTGCCACGTGCAGAAAATGCAGAAAAATGCTGGGGACGATTTTTGGCTGCTTTTGACCCAGTTTTCAGCCCAGAAAGTACAGATTAGAGGCTGCAGAGTGAAGCAATCAAGTGGTCCCCACCCATCAACTGAAGACTAGTTAGTTAATTCTGATTTAAAATTCAAATTTGATTTTAAAATAGAAAAATATATTATCTTAATTTTAGATATTAGATTTAAAATTAATTAGGATTAGTTATAAAAAGGAAAGACTTCTCTTTTATTGAGGGAGACCATTAGGGGGATTCCATTAGGGAATTCTATACAAATTTACATTCCACATTCCATGAGCAACTAAACCTCCACTGTTAAGGTTAGGAGCTCTGTCTATTTGTATGGATTAATTTTATTGCTTTTTCTATTTTAATTTATGTATGGATTTATAATTTAAGAATTGTTTTCGCTCTTTATTTTATGAATTTGGGTGGAACGGAAGTATGAACCTCTTTCTATTTGAGTTCTTGTAAAACTTGGAAAAGCTCTTTACTTGAACAACAGCTTGAAAACAATTTCCCCTAAATTTTAATTATTTGGTTTAACGGGATACGTGACATATAATCCCCTTATTTTTGTGTAATTAGAATTTTTGTGGCATATAAACTAGAAATTGATTATCACCCTCTAACTGGAATTAATTGACCAAGGAATTGGCAGTTAATGAATTTTAGAGGAGACTAGGAAGGTCTAAGGAATTAGGGTCTAGTCACATACAGTTTGCCATAAATTAAATCCTACATAATTAAATTAGTTAGTAAGAAAAATCAACCTGGAAAAATAGATAACTCTGAAACCTTAACTATCTTCTCCATATTTTATTCTTAATTTATTCACTTATTCACCTGTCTCTTCAAACTCTTTTTTACTCTTTAATGCTTTTTGAACATCTAAACACTATTTTTTGCTTGTCTAACTAAGCCTATCAAACACTATTGTTGCTTGTACTTTGTACTTCCTAGAGGTCAACTTGGAGAAACAGGTGTTTACTTTACAGTTTGGGTTGTATTTTGGGTTATATATATATATGTATACCCTGGCCGGCCTTAACTTTGCATTCGAGTTCGTAGCTTGTTTTTCTGTAATTTGAATTCTGATCCATATATATGTTTTTAACCTTCCTTCTGATCTTGTTTATCCATCTATGCGTATCTTTTGTGAGTGATGCGATTTCTATTTCGTTTTTGATTAACTTCCCATTCAAGGCTCCTAGTTAAAATTTGCTTCAATTATATTATGTACGCATTTTACTTTTAGAGGTCGTAGCGCTTTGCCGACTCTGTTTTACATCCTAGGCGTAAAACTCTGTGTGATAGGTGATGACATGTCATCATGTCATATTTTTCTATGCTTTTTCATACAAGAAATTGATAAATTAGTGCTTAAATATTGCAATCTTTTGTGCTTAAATGGTATATTTTCTTGATCTTTTGATTTTATAAATCTTGTAAGAAATAAGTAGAAAAAGAAAAAAAAACACAAAATAAACTAAAAAGAAGAAAAGAGAAATTTTGGGCACGCTTTGAAGATTGAACACACTTTGGAACTTTAGGCCATGCTTTTAAAAGTGTGGCCCATGACCATGAAGCCGTGGCATCTGCGTTAATGCCTTATGCATGAATTTATTATTGAAAAATTAAAGCATGCATGCATTGGCAAAGTAATGCATTATAAGTAATATAAAGCTTTAATTATGCCAATTGGCAATCGGCAATTACTAAGCAATATAAAGCTTTACGTAATGCATTACTAAGCTTTGATTATGCCAATTGGCAATTGATAATGTATTACATGCTTGCATTGGCTTTAATGTTAATGCATTGGCATTATTAATTAAAGTAAATGAATGCATGCATGAAATGTGATTTATCAATGCCAATTAAGAATGAATGAACCCTACATTACTTGGCATTACTAATAAAGTAATGAAAGCATGCATGTAATATTATTAATGCCATTTGCTAAGGTGTTAATGAATGTATGCATGAAACATTTAATTCCTAATGCCAATGAATGAACGCTTGGCATTGTTAATTAAAGTTAATGAAGGCATACATTAATTAAAGCCATGCAAGCATGCATGTAGTATTAGTAACGCCAACAAAGCAAGCATTCATTAAAGCAAAGGAAGCCCACGTTCAAAGATCCAAACGGAGCGCTACACTAAAATTTAAAGGGGGGAGCAAGCGCTCAAGCTAGTGAGCGCTACGTTCACTAATTTAATGTTTTCGGGCCCCCAACAAAAGAAAAGCAAGGCGCGACACTCATAAGCCAAGGTTCGAAGAGGGAAACCAGCACAACAAGTTAGCGAGTAGGGTTCGTACCCTACCCTACCCTACCCGCACTTCATATATAACACATATTTTATAAAAATCTCTCTATATAGTGAAGGAAGTGAGAGTTGAACCCACAACCTCTCTTATGTAATGACTTATAATAAGTGAACAACCACAAAACTAGTTAGTTAATTAAGTAATTTAGAGCATTAATTTTTTATTTTTTATGTTATTAATACGTATAAAATTCGAAATAATTGAATTTTATATTTATTTTGAAAAAATTTGATATTTCTGCCGGTAGGGTAGGGTAGGGTAGGGTTTAAAATTTTAGGGTGCGGGTAGGGTTAGGGTTGAGAGATTCTCAACCCGCGGGTAGGGTAGGGTAGAGTTTTAATGAAATTTTTAACCCGCGGGTAGGGTTAGGGTAGGGTCTAAACCCTACCCTACCCTACACATTGCCAGCCCTACCAAGGAGCGCTACGTTCACACCACTTCACTGAGCGCTGGACCAAAGAGCCTGCCCAAGGAGAGGTAGCGCACAACAAAAGAATCAAGCGCCCAAGGAATAGCGTTCACTAAGGGAGCGTGACGTTGACTAACTGAACGCTGGACAAAGCACATGCAAAGAGTGAACGGTAAGTTCACTAACTCAACGGAGCGCTCCACTGGAGCATGGCTCCAACCTATTTCTAACCAAATGCACCCTGACCCATGCCACTTGAATCAAGCCATCCGGATCCACTCTTCTTCAAATCCAAAGCAAGCAAAGTTCATTAACATGACTCAAAGGCACACAGAGAAGCTAGATTAGGAATTTCATTTGAATTGTAATTTGTTTTGAATTTCATTTTTATTTTTCATTTTCGTAAAAGCCTATAAAAAGGCATCTATTCCATTTTAGAAAGGAGCAGGATAGAGAGCTCTTTGTTTAAATTTTCCTTTGTGAACTTGAGAATTGGAAATCAGATTTGGGTTTTCTTTTCTTTTTTGTTTCATTTTCCTTCCTCTGAAATTTCCTTTCTGTTTGATCGAGAGAGCAATTGAGCTCTTGGCTTTCTTTCTATTTTTGCTATTTCATTGAAATTGTTAATTTCTCTTTGAGATTTCAGAATTGATCTAAGTCTTCTTGTTGATTTACTCTTCTGCACATTTACATTCTGCAACCTTACAATTGAGCTTGCTGCAAATCTGAATTTACTTTCATGCAATTTAATTCTTCTGCAATTGTTCTGCATTTTACAATTCTTACTGTGATCTGAATTTTCTCTTCCAGCAATTTAAATTTCCACTCACTTATTCTCAAGATCTTTTCAATTGCTTGCTTTACTGCTTTCTTTAATTTCCAGTATCCAGTCCCCTTTACATTTGATGCAAATTACTTTTCTTGCTCTTTAAGTTTCTGCCAATTTAAGTTTCTGTCCAATTTACATTCTGCCATTTACAATTCACTGCAATTTTCTTTCTATTGCTTCAATTTCATCCAATTCACCAATGTTAGCTTGACTATACTAATCGCCTACTAAAGTTTCTTGATCCATCAATCCCTGTGGGATCGACCTCACTATTGTGAGTTATTACTACTTGATGCGACCCGGTACACTTACCGGTGAGTTTGTGTGAATCTGATTTTTCACCCATCAATAGGGTGTTACAAGAATTATCAAATGCAGGTTTTGTTTTTGAAGATGATGCCATGATTTTAGCAAATGGTTTTTCAAAAACTGCATCGTTTTTAGTTGCATAACCCAAACCTAATTTTTTAAACAATGATCTTTGATTAGTAAGTAATTCGTCCAAGTTGCTTGAACTATATGTAAATTTTGCCAAATCATTATTCAAATGTTTAATCGTTTCATTCGATCTTTCATTTTCAGCAACAACTTCTTGAGAAGGGTAAAAAATGTGCATTTCTTTGAACTTTTCAATTTCAAATTTTAGAAATTTGTTTTCTTCAACAAGATCCATAGCATATTCTTCTTCCCTATTCTTTCAAAAATTCATTTTCTGCTTTCAAGATTTCAATTTTAGACTTGCATTTATTGTATTTATTTGGCATTTTTCAAAATGGTAGATCATCAATAATGACATTTAAATCTTCAACGGACAAGTCAAAGTAATTTACCTCATTTAATTAATCATGACCAGCCATAAAATAGACTTGAGCTTCATATTCGGATTCTTCATCCACATCCAAATCATTCTCTAGATCCTCCCATGAAGCCATGAGCACTTTCTTCTTTTCTTTCTTTGCCTTATCTTCTAGTTTGAGCTTTGGGCAGTTGTTTTTAAAGTGACCTACCTCTTTGCAATGATGACATATGACTTTGCTTAGATCCTTCTTTTTCTCCCTTGAACTTGATCCCTTGTACTTTCCTTTACTCCTTATTAGCCTTCTCAATGTCCTAGCAAAAAAGATAATTTCATCATCTAAAGAACTATCATTGGAGTCATCATCTAATGATTCAACTTTTGATTTTAGGGTCACTCTTTTCTTTTTTGTGTCTTGGCTGGTGTGCGTGGCTTTATATGCTAGAAGTTTGCATTTCAAGTTATCATAGGTTAAAGGACTTAGTTTGTTGCTCTCGGCTAGGACAATAGCTTTTGTTTCCCATTTCTTTGTAAGGCTTCTAAGGACTTTTCTCACAAGGGTTTGTTCAGTGTAGGTCATGCCCAAAGCATCCAAGCTATTTATGGTGATTAAGAATCTCTCAAATATCTCATCAATATTTTCTCCATCCTTCATAGAAAACATTTCATATTATTTTTGCAATATATCAATCCTTGTTTCTTTAACTTATTTGGTACCTTCGTGTGTGACTTGGTGTTTATCTCAAATCTCCTTTGCCGTCTTGCATCTAGATACCTTCTTATATTCCTCGAAGCTGATAGCACAGTGCATCAAGTTTATGGCTTTGGAATTTAACTCGACTTTCTTTTATCTTCATTATTCCATTCGGCTTCTTTCTTTGGAGTCTGATATGGAATTTATGAATCAATATCCACCAGCAAGTGCACCGGGTCGTAATTAAGTAATAACTAACTAAGAGTGAGGTCAATCCCACGAGGATTAAGAGATTAATCAACTTTAATCAATTGGTCATTCTAGTTAAACAATCAGATTAATGTGGTTTGAGTGATCATTAGAGATCTTGACAGTAAAATAAATGACTGAAATGTAAATAGCAAGAAGTTAAATGACTGGAAATAAAGAACAAGAAAGTAAATAACTAGAAATTTAAAGTGCAGAAACTTAATTTGTTGAAATGTAAATACGGGAAGAGTAAATAACAAGGAATTTAAATTACAGAAATGTAAAGAAATTAAGAACAATGAACATTAAAGAGAATAGTTAATTAGAAAGGAATTTAAAAGGAGGTAGGGAAATTCTTATGAATTAAAATCATTAGGGATTAGAGATCTAAATCTTCCTGAATCTATGAACTTCTCTTTCCTCTTCATTCAATGTTAGATCTCTAGCGGATCATAAGTATTTGGGTTCTAAATCCTTGGTAACTCAATTTTTCTAGACATGATCAAATGCCAATTCCTTGATCCAACACTCACAAAAAGAGGTGAAGTTTGAATTCTAATCCAAAGCCACACAAATCCTAAGATCCCAATTTCAGAGATTATATGTCACATATCAAGCTCTGATTCAAAATCAAATTCATTGTTCCGATTGAATTGGATCTTTGAAGATTGGAAACTCTCTCTTAGATAAACAAAGATAGAATCAAGAAGAGAAGAAGATGATCATTAATTCATTTCAATGTAGCGGAGATCCTCCCCCAAATGAGTGAGGGGTTTAGTGACTCATTACTCTAATACACAAAAGTTAAAACTGAAAAACTAGAAAATAAACTCAAAGTCAAGTACAAGCAATACCCAAAAGTGAAATGATGTACAGCTTCCCCAAAAGTTCCGTATCCCTTTTCAGTTCAAAACTCTCTCTATTTATACTCTTTCTTTGTTCCTTAAGTGCCTTCGAAATCTGCTCTGAGAGTGGGCTTTTCTGGGCTTTGGACTATGAGCCTTTCCTTGAGGCCTTGTCGTTAGTGAGATAAGGCGCCCCCTTTAGCTGGCATTGGTTGAATTGGGTGCCCTTGCAATGGGCGTTACTACTTGTACAACCATGCGTACACATGGTGCACGAAATTAGAACTTGCACAACTTAATCGGTAAGTGCACCGGGTCATCCAAGTAATACCTCAAGTGACTGAAGGTCAATCCCACGAAGATTGTCGAACTGAGCAAGCAATGGTTGTCTTGTTGGACTTAATTAGGCAAATAGTAAAAGAGAGTTGTGGTTGTAACAAATACACAAATAAACAAGAGAATAAAGAAAGCAATTAAAGGTTTGGTGTAGAAACAATATAAGAAAATAGTTAAGGTCTTGGAGATGTTTATCTTTCCGCATTAAAACTTCTTACTAACTATTTTAATAATAAAGGATTCATTCTATGACAAACAGTAAGTGATTAAACCCTAATCACTTAGTGATTTAATCCCCTCTTATCCTTATCAAATGCCACTCCCGTGGTCACTCAATTTGGATCGGTGTTGTTCAAAAAACTAGTCTATACCACAAAGGCCCTAATCACCCCAATCCCGGCTGAATAGATGTTGCTTATCCCCATCAGGTTGTGGGATTAGCCGTCTGGGAGGAGTATTTTCAGGCTGTAGTTCAAGCGAGATAACTCTCCTGAGAACCACAAGAACTCATGTAGAAAAGGTTCATACTCCCGTTCCACCCAATTCATAAGATTAAGAATGAAAATAACACCTTAGAATTGAATAAAAAATATATTAAATAGAAGAATAATAATCTTAATCAATAAAAACAAACAGAACTCCTAACATTAACCAAGAGGCTTAGTTGCTCATACTTACAGAGAAAACGTAATTGCCACCTAATGAGACCTGATGCCCTAGAAAGGGTGCATCTTATTCCTTAAATACTAACCTAATAATAAATGCTAGACCTAAAAAGATATTTTATCTAAATAAAAATTACAAAAAGAAAATAAAATAGGCTAAAAGTGCTAAATCCACTTGAGAGGCCCAAAGAGGAGTGACTCGGGCTGCTGCTGGCGTTTAATGCCAATAATAGGCGTTAAATGCCCCAAAGGGGGGGGGGTCAAAATTCGTGTATGTTGAGGTCCCCTGCTGGCGTGAAACGCCGGGTGGACATTCAGTGCCGGCAGGGGGGAGTTTCTGGCGCTGGTTCTCTCCCTCTTGGGCGCTAAACGCCAGGCTCGGCGTTTAGTGCCAGATTTTGCAATGATTCCAGAAGAGAAGTATAAACTATTATATATCGTTGTCAGGTTCTAGAAGTTGGATTTCTAATGCTGTTAAGACCGCATCAATTGGATCCCTTTTGCTCGAGTTATGGTCAGTAGATTGCAAGGAGGTAAGGGTTGACAGCATTTACTATCCTTTCTTCGTTATTGAACAAAACTGCCAAATTCACCTGAAATTCACTTGAAATAATAAAAACACCAAAATAACTCAAAGTAGAATCCAAAGAGGATTTTTTCACTAACATATAATAAAACTTAATAAAATCTAACTAAAAACTACTAGAAAATGCTAGGAAAAAGAGTATAAGATGCTGACGCATCACAACACCAAACTTAAACTGTTGGTTGTCCTCAAGCAACAAAAACAATATAGGACAAAGAAGAGATAATGCTTAAGAATTTGAGTTTGTTAATGAAGCTCACATCTAGCTACTGCATGAGGCTTATGACACTCTATCTAGATAGTTTTAGCATCTCACTATCTATTGAAGCTCAGAAATATCAGCATCCTTCAGAACTAGAACATGGATGATATTATAGATTCTCTTCTTTAGGCTCTAATTGATTCTTGAACACAGCTCTTTCTTTTCACTAGTGCTTTGCACCTTGAGCCTAGCCATGACTCTAAGTGTTTTGTGCTCAAGCTTAACTTGATACAAGAACACCACAAGCATTTAACTGGGGAACTCCTTGTTTTCGAAGTTCTCTTTTTACTTCTCCCAGACAGTGGTTCTCAGAGCCTTAGGCATACTATGTAACAGCAATGGGTCACGACTTTAAGTGTTCAGTCTCAAGGGTTGCTTGACACTATCACACTGATGATTTGATTTTTGACAGTTTAGAATTTCACTAATGAAATCTCGTTGTAAAGTATAGTTTCTAAACAAAGCAATAATCGTTTCATACAAAAGATTGTTTGTCACAAGTAACAAACCCCTAAATTTATAAACCGAAGTATTCAAACCTCGGGTCATTCTCCCTAGGAATTATAATGAAGTGTCTTGTTATTGGTTGTGAGTTATTTTGGGGTTTTTAAGATTTTAGACAAGAAATATAAATGGCAAAGAAAATAAACTAACTAACAAAGCTCTTGGCAAGATATGAGAACTAGAAGTCCTATCCTAGTTATCCTCCTCAATTGTGACCACAAATTGTTCATTGCTACCACTTAGTTAACTCTAACCATGGAGAAAAGTCAAGTGGATGAATCAATTTGATTCCTCAAGTCCTAATCAACTCCTAAAGGAAAAACTAGCTTTAGAGGCATTCAAATCAATTAGCAATCTCTAATTATCAATCAACAAATGAATTAGATAACTCAAGAGTCACTAATTACCCTACCTAGGCCAAGAGGAACAAAACCTACACTAAAATCCAACCAAGCATTTTATCAAACACTTGGAAGGTACAAAAGAAAAGCAAAGTAAATCAACAACAAAAATGGAATCTAACAACAATTATTGAAAGGAATTAACAACAACAATAAAAAAGAACACAATTATTATGAATTACCTTGAATTGAATTGAAAGAAAATGGAAGAAACAATGGTAGATCTACAACAAAATACAAGAACAACATAAAAGAGATTACAACAAAAGAATAGAAGAAGAACGAATGTAACAACAAGAATTGAAAGGTAGAAGTAGAAGAAAGCAAAGATTAAAACCTAGATCTAAGAACTAAACCTAATCCTAATCCTAGAGAGAAGTGAGAGCTTCTCTCTCTAAAACTAACTCTAAACTAATCCTGATGAGTGTGAATGGTTGTAATCTCCTTTGCTCTTCAGTCCTTGGCTTTAAATAGCATTTCTGGCGCCAAAGTTGGTTGGGATTGGGCCCCACAACCCTTGAGAATTCGTTGGGTGCGAATTCATTAAAAAAATTATATTCCAACATCGGCGCCTACGTGCATAGCATGCGTACGCGTCCATGGGTTATTTCGCAAGGTGCGCGTAAGCGCCAGGTGCGCGTGCGCGTCCATGGGCGAGTTCAACTCTTTGACTTTTCATGATCTTTTCCACTTTGCATGCTTTCCTCTTCACTCCTTTGATTCATTCCTAGCCTTTTCAATCTGAAATCACTAACAAACACATCAAGGCATCTAGTGGAATCAAAGGTGAATTGAAATTAACTAATTTAGGGTCTAGAAAGCATGTTTTCACATTTAAGCACAAATTGGGAGACAATCACAAAACCATGCTATTTCATTGAAAAAATGTGGGTAAAGGTTATTAAAATCTCTTAAAATCAATACAAGATAAATCCTACAAATGGGGTTTATCACACACCACAAGCATATGGTTAGCGAAAACCACTCTTTTAAGCTTTAGATCAGTTTTGACCCTCCTAACCATTGATACTCAAGGTCTTGGACCATTTCTTTTGATTTTTCTTTTCTTTTCAATTCACTTTCCTATTTCTTTTTCTTCAAGAATCGATCTTTTTCTTATTTCAGATAATCAATAATATTTCTCTAAGTTCCCATTCCACAAGAATCAATATATTCAACTCCAATATCAAATATGCACAGTTGATTCATACATTCAGAAATAAAGATATTGCCACCACATCAAAGCAACTAGAATAACTCATAATATATAACACAAAATCTCATGTATTTTACTACTTCTTTTTCAAAAATTTTCTTTTAAGCTTAGTGAGCAATACATGAGACATCTTCTAACCATTAAAATTTCGAAAATAAACTACTAAAGCAAAGAAATCCTAAGAGGGATCATGCAAGCATAGAAAGAAAAACAAAAAATAGAATGAAATACTAAAAAAATAGAAAGAAAGGGAAGATGAAACTCAACCACCTCAGTGCTGGTGGTTGCATAGGTTGTGCTCTTCTGTGAAGATGATTCACCTTCCTTGTTGCTATTGATGATAATATAAACCGAGAGCTCGCTCTGCAACACCAAACTCAAAATTTTTACTTGTCCACAAGCAAAGAAAACTTGGTCCCCTTTTGGTGTTAAACACCAAGACTATTTGCCTCCTTTCTGGCGCTAAACGCCCAGCCTGGCATTTAGTGCCAGAGCCTTCCTACTTCAGGACACCCTGTTCTTCCTTTTGATTCCTCCTGTCCCTGTTCTAAGAACTGTGCATGATCACAAACATTAGAAAACCTAGGAAAACTATGTAAATCAATGTCAAAGAAAATTTACCAAAAGAAATTAAAACTAAAGAAAACTAAAATCAAAGTAAAATTAAACTATAGGATACTTATGGTTGGGTTGCCTCCTAACAAGCGCTTCTTTACCGTCACTAGCTTGACGGTTAGCTCTTTCAAGGAGGAAGATAGTCATAGAGGCTTAAATCCTCACCCCTCACATTGAGCTTCTTTCCTGTGCTCTCATGGATCAGCCCAATATGCTTAAGAGATAGGATCTTGTTCACTGTATGAGGCAGGATTGGGCTTGCAGTGAATACCCCCCTCATCCCTGATGAGAAGCCTTTAGTAAGGATCTTTTTGTTCCTCCATCCCTTAGGCATCTCTTTTTTAGGACCTTTCTCCTTGGTGGGTGGTGACTGCCCAACACTAAACTTAGGTTTGATGTCTGTGGAACTGTATGAGTTTCCACTAATGGAGGAGGCTTCATCATTGTACTCTGCATGCAAATACCTCCTTTGTGAGTGGGTAGTGGAGGTTTAAAAACCTTAAAAACCATCAAATCCTCATGTATCCTCAGCACCAATTCACCTCTCTCAGCATTAATGAGGTTTCTTCCAGTAGAGAGAAGCCTTTGCTCTAAAACCTTAGCCAAAGGACTATTGATTTGCAGCTTCTTAAAGACTTCCAAGAACTGTGAGTGGCGATCGTCCTTGGTTTTCTCTTGGGGCTTCTGAGGGTGTGGTACTTTAGGCTCCTGTGCCACCAATGGGGCATATAGCAATGTCCTTTCAATCTCTTCTTGAGCCTTTTTTTCCTTTGATTTCTCAGCAAAATACACCTCCTTAGACTCGGCCTACTTGGTAAAGACCACAGTTCCATCTCGTTTTAAGGTCTTCTTCCGAAAGAGCAGCAGGCTTTTTACGAAGGCCCTATAGGGAGGCACCTTCTCCAACACCTCAATAATAGAAATATTATTGTACAAGAACTGAATGAATTGCTCACCCTCGATCTCCTCTTGTGACTTCTGAGTGTGTACTTTGATGCTCTCAGTCTCTTCTGGTATTTTTGTTTGCTCTGATCCTTCAGCAACTATGGCCTTGCACTCTTCTCTTAGGTTAGGTGTTGTGTCACTTGGAAGAGTGAGGGGTCTCTGAAGTCACTGAGGGTATGGCAATATGGCTTTGTACCCTGGGGCCTTGGTTAATGTAGGATAAGTGTCCAGAGTGACTGGAAAAGGGTTGTAAGGTGCCTGGGGGAATTTCTTTTGAATTGATGTCTATTGCCTCTCTCCCTGAGTGTTCAACATCCACTCTACTCCCTCTTGGGCTTTCAACATCCACTTTGATTCCTCTTGGGCGTTCAACGCCCTTAGTGGTCACTGTAATTTTGCTCTCTGGTGTCTCTTTTTTGTCCTGTCCCTCATTGTTTTGATCTTGAGGGACTACTGTCTTACCACTCTTCAATTGAACAGCCTGGCATTCTTCTCTTATTTGCTCGGATATGCACATTTCCAGGTTCTTTAAAGAGGCTTTAGTTTTCTGTTTGCTTTTTGCCAGTTTTGCAACAATGGATGCCAAGTCAGGGGTACTCTGAGATTGTGGAGGCTGTGCAGGAAAATTGTTGACTGGATTTTTATTAAGGCCTCCTTGAAAGCTGTTGACATAATTAGGTTGCTGACCCTAGGGTTGCTCTCTCCACCAAAGCTTGAGTGATTCCTCCACCCTTGATTAAAAGCCTATGAAAAAGCGGTATCATAGGGATTTCTAAAGGGATTTACCATGTAAATAACCTGCTCAGGTGTCCACTGGCCATAGTTGTGAGTTTCACCTTGAGGAAAATTATCACTCATATCACAAGGAGCATCTAGAGGAGCACTATGAACCTTAGCAACTTGACTTTGCATGCAACTCAATTGTTGAGTGAGAAGACTTATTTGTTGCAACATAATCTTGTTCTGAGCACGAATTATATCTGCAGCATACACCTCCATGACTCCATCCTGTTTCTGCTTACACACAAATAGAAAACAAAGAAAAATAAAAAGAAAAAAAATTCGAATATTAAGGGAAAATAAATAAAATTAACAATCAAAAATTAAAATTAAAAGAAAAAGTAAATAAATAAAACTAATAAAAATACCTAATCTAAGCAACCAGACAACTGGTAGTTGTCAATCACGAACAATCCTCGGCAACGGCACCAAAAACTTGGTGAGCAAAATTAGAACTCGCACAACTTAACTGGCAATTGCATCGGGTCATCCAAGTAATACCTCATGTGAGGAGTGTCGATCCCACGAGAATTGTCGGACTAAGCAAGCAATGGTTATCCTGTTGGACTTAGTCAGGCAAACAGTAAAAGAGAGTGGTGTAGAAACAATATAAGAAAATAGTTAAGGTCTCAGAGGTGGTTAACATGTTTTTGAACAAGTTCTTCCTTCCTTAGAGGCTGACTAAGATGAGGACAGATGTTCATACCTTTATGCAAGGAGATAATGAGTCCTTCTACAAAGCCTGGGAGAGGTACAAGTTGATACTCAAGAAGTGTCCTCCTGATACGTTCTCTGTAATGACCCAATTTTCGGTATGTCTAGATCATACCAAAAACAGAGTGCTACTAACTTATCTTCCTAGTTATTATCTATTATTTATTTTATGAGCATAATTCATTGTTAAAAGTGTAGTTATTTTGCGAGGTACTTTTTTTTTGAAAATGTTTGTATTCATATACAGAATCATTCACAATCAATTCACAAATAATAAGAGATAAAATAGTTAAAAAACCACCACACTAAAAATACATCTCAAGCAGTTAACAATATTCAATTATCCAACTTTTATTAAAGTGAAGATCTCTGTTAGAACACCCCCAAATATAACTCGGTAATAACTATATACATATATATACATACAACATCCCAAGGCTTGACCTGCTCAAAAAGTCCCTAAGCTGGCACCCAGGCTAGCCTAGACTCTATACTCACATAATCCCTCTAAACTACTAAAGTGAGAGAAAGTACGTTCTAGGTCTTCAAAACTCAAGTCAGGTGGAATGTCATTAAAAGGCGAAAGATCGTTTACTACTCCTCTGCATGATCATATGTCGTCAAAGAGCATCTCACTGGTACTTCATTGAGTGGCCACAAAATAGTAACATTGTACGAAGGACTTAGGCTAAAGCTCATAGATAAACAAGGTGTAGATGTCGGCTGGTCTCATGGTATATACGTATAAACAGAAAATGGATCTCACTCTAGACTCAAAAGACTACTCAGAGCAAAACTGTTTTGAAGAACGATCATCAATGGACTATGGAAGGATACTCTTGTTTCCATCTAGGGAGAGAGAGGAAAGGAGTTCTTAGTAGGGCTAGGGTTATTGATTAAGTTCATTAATTCTGTGTTGTTTAGTAGACAAATAGCATAATACAGAGAAGCGGTAAATAGAAGATACAGATAAGTAGAGAAAATAGAGAAAACAATAAAATAGAATACAAACAAAAGAACACAAGAAAATAAAACACATACACAGAGAATAGAATACAAACAAAGAAAGCATACATTCATACAACAATTATAATAGAGAAAATGCACAACCAAGTATGATGCATGTCTCGCCCTAGTGCAGGTAATGAGCTCATTTGCCAGTTACTAACCCGCTCCCGACATTACCCAGCAACTTCTGTCTGGATAGGGCTTTCCTATTGACAATACCCACTGTAAGCAACCTTTGAGGGTATCCACTGCAAGTAATCTATGTCTTGCAGGGCGGCACTATTTAGCCAATATACACCCAACGCACTCACTGTAAGCAACCTCTGTCTTACACGAGTACAACACGCTCACTGTGAGCACACTTTGTCTTACAAGAGTACAACACACTCACTGTAAGCACCCTTTGTCTTACAGGATCACACTGATCTCGATACCTTTGTAAGCAACCTCTGTCTTACAGCACAGCATTATAGCTAGGTATCCCAGGAAAGCATTCTCAGTTGTTGCACCACCATCTATCTGACTACCTCAATGCAGCAGATGAACATAAAAATATCTCTAGAGTTGCGTTAGTGCAATTGGTCCGTGAAATTAGAACTCGCACAACTAAACCGGCAAGTACACTAGGTCGTCCAAGTAATACCTCAGGTGGGTGAGGGTCGATCCCACGAGGATTGTCAGAATGAGCAAGCAATGATTCTCTTGCAGATCTTAATCAGGCTAACAGAAAGGTGATTGTTGTTGTTGTAGGTGCATAAATAAAACAAGAAAAGAAAAGATGTAGAACAATGATAAGGAATTAGTTAAGGCCATGGAGATGCTTATCTTTTTGGATTAATACTTCTTACTGACTACTTCAATAATGAGTGATTCATTCAATGGCAAGGCTATAAGTGATTAAAGCTGGGGCTAGTGATCATTAATCTCCTCTGATCCAGATTAAACGCTGGTGCTAATGGTCATCCTATCTAGACAAGGGTGAAGCACACCCAACTCAATCTCTGATGATCCTACTAAAAATGCCACAAACAAGGTCAGATCTTTTGGATCGGAAAATAAAGCTCTATAATTCTAGCTTTAGCGCCACAGAGACTTCAATTACCCATGACTAACAAAATTTTATGTCACGTATCCCAATTAGCCTAGATACTCTCTTGGAAACTGTGATGCACTCTCAAGCTGTGGCTCACTACTATTCGGCTAAGGCTTTGCAAGAGCTCATGTAGAATAAGGGGTCATACTCTCGTTCCACCCCATATTCATAAAGATGAAGAACAAAAATACATCATAGAATGGAATCAAACATGTAATAAAGTAGAAAAGTAATAATATTAATCCATAGGAATGAACAGAGCTCTTATCTTTAACTCAGGAGGTTTAGCTGCTCATACTTTACAAAGATAACAGATAAGGTGTAATGTAATGTGTCTGTGCTTCTCCCCTCCTGGGAGGCATAATCCTCAGGAGGAAGGAAGTCCCTTATTTATAATAAAAACTCTAAAAATAAACCTAAAATCCACTTTAGGGCCCACTTGGTGAGTGTTTGGGCTGATGCCTAGTGTCCAACTCAAGTTTTGGGTGTTCAACTTTGGTTCCTGCTCCCAGGCTGGCGTTGAACTCCAGTTTGGGCATTCAACTAGGAGGGTTGGTCCTTCTTGGGCGTTGAACTCCAGAGGTGGGCGTTCAACGCCCACTTTGGGCAGTGATTGTAAAAGAAAAGTATAGACCATTATCTATTGCTGGAAAGCTCTGAAAATTAGCTTTCCAATGCCGTTCAGAGCGTGTCAATGAAACCTATGTAGCTCAAGATATGCTCATTGGAATGCACAGAGGTCAAGATTTGACAGCATCTGCTATCCTTTCTTTGCCTTTGAATTAGCCTTTGCCAGATTTTACAAATTTCACCCAAAAATCACCTAAAATCATAGGAAAAATACAAAAACTCAAAGTAGTATCCAAATATGAATTTTTGCAATAAAACATACTAAAACATACTAAAACTTAATAAAATATAACTAACACACTAAGAAAATAATACCAAAAAGGGTATAGAATATTCGCTCGTCAGAACACCAAACTTAAACTGTTGCTTGTCCTCAAGCAACCAAAAACAAAGTAGGACTAAAGAGAAGAGAAAGATATAATAAGTCTCAGAGTTGTTAATGAAGCTCAGTTCCAAATAATTGAATAGAGCTATTAACTCTTTACTTCTGAACAGTTTTGGCATCTCACTTTCCTTTGAAGCTCAGAAGTATTAGTATCCCTTGGAACTAGAATCCAGGTGATATTATTGGTTCTCTTCTTTTAGCTCTTCTTAATTCTTGAACACAGCGTTTTCTTTTGGTGTTTTGCACCTTTTTGAGCCTAGCCGTGACTATAAGCGTTTTATTTTCCCGTATTACTACCGGATACATAAACGCCACAAGCACTTAATTGGGGGAACCCTTTGGATTCGAATTTAGCTTTGCTAAAATTTCCAGACAGTAGTGCCCAGAGTTCTTAAGCCTACTCTTTAGTTTTTTATCATGACTTTAACTGCTCAGTCTCAAGTTTTTTATTTTACACCTTCACACCACAAACAAATAGTTAGGGATAGCAACACATTTGAGCTTTTTAGGCTAATTTCTAACCCTCCTAACCATTGATGCTGAAAGCATTGTATCCTTGCTCTTGTCTTTTTTTTCTTTTTAGCATTCTTTTTCTTTTTCTTTTATTTTTTTATTATTTTTTCTTTTAGCTGCTTTTTCTTGCTTCAAGAATCAATATTTTTTATTTTTTAGACAATCAATAATACTTCTCTAAATTCACTGTTCATCAAGAGCCAACATGCTTAACTTTAATGTCAATTATGCACAGTTAATTCACACATTCAGATAATAAAGGTGAGGCCACCACATCTTAAGTAATTGGAATAACTTATGATATACTCAAGACATTGTGTAATTTACTACTTCTTTTGCAAAAATTTTCTTTTTAAGCTTAGTGGGCAATTCATGAGACATATTTAACCATAAAAATTTTAAAAATAAACTACTAAAGCAAAATCCTAAGAGTGATCATGAAAAAGATAGAATAGAAAATAGAAAATAGAATGAAATACTGAAAAACAGAAAGAAAGGGGGGATGAAACTAAACCACCTCAGTGCTGATGGTTGCTCAGGCTGTGGTCTTCTGTGACGATGATTCACCTCTCTTTGGTGCTATTGATGATAATATACACCTAAAGCTTGCTCTGCAACAACAAACTTAAAAATTTTGCTTGTCCTCAAGCAAAGAAAACTTGGTCCTCTCTTGGCGTTGAACGCCAGGGCTGCTTCTCTTATGGGCGTTGAACGCCCATGCTCTCTCTTCCCTTTTGGCATTAAACGCCAATAAGGGACACTCTCTAGGGTGTTCTGTTCTCCATGCTGGGTTCGTCTATTCCTATTCTAAAAATTGTGCATGATCACAAACATTAGAAAAGCTAGAAAAACTATGAAAATCAATGACAAAGCAAAATTTACTAAAAGAAATTTAAAAGAGAACTGAAATAGAAACATAATTAAACTAAAGGATACTTATAGTTGGGTTGCCTCCCAACAAACGCTTCTTTAATGTCATTAGCTTGACACTTGATTGCTGAATTTTCTTCCTCTTCTTCTAGTTGGTTAAAAGAAATGACTCCAAGGGAAAAGATGAGGAGATTAGTGCCCTTAGATTTGAATTTCTCCTAACAAGCTTTCTGGTATTGTTATCAGCTTGATTCTCCTTGCTTGTTAGGGTAAGGGTTGGATGCCTTCTTGCTGACCTTCTCTTTCTCATGGATATCATCTTTTGTTCCTTGGTGATGACTTGCATCATCTACCCTTATTTCTTGCATAAAGAAGACCATAAAAGAGCATAAATCTCATTTGATTAGTACAATTCATGCATTATTTGATGAATATTATGGTACACTACTTTGAGATGAGTTGTGCTGAATTTCAGGTGAAAAAGGCATCAAAAATGGGTAGAAGACAAACAAGAAGCTGGGCGTGTAAAACTGGCGTGCCACTTGGAGCAAACACCACAAAAATGCACTGGCGTGGCACGCCAGTACTAAAGTCCAGAGAAGAAGTCCAAGCATGCATATGGGCGTGGCACGCTAGTACAAAATTCCAGAGAGCAAAATAGAGGACACAAAAGGGGCGTGGCACGCCAGGTTGGGCGTGGCACGCCTGACCCATCAACTACTATGGGTGTGCCACTTGAGCAAAGGGGCGTGGCACGCCAACTCACCATCTCAGGAAGAACCTCCACTATGGCGTGCCACTTGGTGTCAAAGGCGTGGCACGCCAGCTCCAAAAAGTCAATTGGGCGTGCCACTTGAGAACCCAGGCGTGGCACGCCAAGCTTGAAGAGTGCACAAATGCATAGGTGTGCCACTTGAGCAGCATGGCGTGGCACGCTGGTACAATAATCCAGAGAAGGAGCTGAAGGAAACTAAAGACTGGGCGTGCCACTTGATGTCGAAGGCGTGGCACGCCATCCTCTCAATCTCACTTAGGTGTGCCACTTGGTATCGAAGGCGTGGCACGCCAACCCAAGCATCTCACTATGGCATGCCACTTGAAGCTGAGACGTGGCACGCCAACCATTGGAATCAAGGCAAGATTATGGGCGTGGCACACCAGCCTTCAGGCGTGGCACACGGGTACAAGTTTCTAGAGAGGATGAAGGAGGCCAGTTACATGGGACGTGCCACTTGGTATCGAAGGTGTGGCACGCCATTCACCATTCTTCACTTAGGCGTGCCACTTGAGAAACTAGGCGTGGCACGCCAGTGTTATTCAGAGGGTAAAGAAGCATTGGGGCGTGCCACTTAAGTTCGTGGCGTGGCACGCCAAACAGAGGAACCACTCACTTACAAAGGTGCGTGGCACGCCAGACCCTAGGCGTGGCACGCCAGTTCAAGTCTCTAGAGGCAAAGAAAAGTGGAAAAAGGCAAAGGGCGTGCCACTTAAGTTCGAAGGCGTGGCACGCCAAGGTTGATAGAGAGATGAGCGTGCCACTTGAAGGATTGGGCGTGGCATGCCAAGCTAGAAATGAAGGGCACGTGACACGCCAGTAACACGCCAGCTAAGAAGTCACGCTTATTGAGTGTTTTCTTTTCCCTCCAAAATGTAATTTTTCCTTTTCACTTTTGTAATTCTTTTATTTTACTAGGAGTAGTATAAATACCCCCAAGAAGTACTAAAGAAGGAGTTAAGCAGTCAGTTTTAGATCCACTTTTACACTTCACTTTTGAGTACTTTTTGAGCTATAAGTAGCTAACTTCCCTCTTATTGAGAGAGGGAGCTCTGTTGTACTTGATGGATTGATAATAGTGAAATTCTTCTTCTCTTCATCTTCTCTTTGATTTGCTAGAAGGAATTTCATTCTTAATGCTTAGTGTTCAATTATCTTGGGAAAGAGATTGAATGCAATTGGGTTTCATGGGAACCTTAGGAAAGGAAACATGAAACCATGCATGAAATCCCTTCTCACACTTGAGTAGAATCTGGGTTTTGGTGTTTGGATATGTGACATATAATCCTCCCTCTACCTGGACCTATAAGGGTGTGTGGTATAATCAAGGACCAAGCATATCTCTCTTCATGAGCAATTAGACCAAGGAATTGGCTATTGATCAAGATCTGAGAGATTGAGTCACCAAGGGAATGGGACTCAATCAATCATGATTGCCAAGAGGTCAATGAGTTGCATGATTGAAGAGGATATAAGCTAGATTTGATCCAGAGAGACAACATCTCCCAATCTCAATGAACTTCCCCATTCTTATCTATCTATTTCTTTACAGCTTAATTTTTACATTCAGCAATTCCCCACTCCCATTTACATTCAAGTCATTTATGATTCAACACTTTACATTCTGCAATTTCCGTTTCTGCACTTTATTGATTTTCTTTATATTCTAGTCATTTACATTTATGTCATTTACAATTCTGCACTTCGCAATCTTATTGATCCGCTTGACTAATTCATCAACCAATTAAAACTGCTTGAATTTGCCAATCTCTGTGGATACGATCGCACTCCACTGTGGGTTATTACTTGGCGATAATTTTGGTGCGCTTGCCAAAAGAACTAATTCACTAATTTTTGAATGGGGTGTGAATTAGAACTCATCACTTGGTCACAATCCCCTTTCCAGTGGTTTCCTTGATGATCTTCACCACTCTGAATTCAGGACTTTCACTTGGTACAGGGGCCTCTGTTCCTTGCTCTTGCACTTTTAACTCTTCTTCTTTTTCAGAGAGTAAGCACTTCAAAAGTGCAGCAGAGAGAGGTCTTTGCTTTGAAACCTCAGCAAAAGGAATATTGATTTGCAACTTCTTAGAGCTTTCTAAGGATTGTGAGTGGTCCTCATCCTTGGTCTCCTTTTGGGACTTCTGTTGGTGTGGTACTTCAGGCTTTCTACCCATAAGAGGGGTGTGTAATATTGTGCTTCTAGCCTCTTCTTGAGCCTGTTCTTCACTTAGTGCCTCAACAGTGTGTACCACCTTAGGCTCAGCCTCTTTGGTCCTGATGAGAGCCTTACACTCTTCTCTTGGATTCACCTCTGTGTCTCTGGGAAGAGTGTTAGTAGGTCTCTGGTGCACGAAATTGTGATCATCACCAATGGCCCAATAACTTGGTAGCGCTCTCAAACATCAATCACACTTAGTCACAACTCCGCACAACTAACCAGCAAGTGTACTGGGTCGTCCAAGTAATACCTTACGTGAGTAAGGGTCGATCCCACGGAGATTGTTGGTATGAAGCAAGCTATGGTCATCTTGTAAATCTTAGTTAGGCAGATAGTAAATGTTATGGAGTTTTCGAATAATAAATAAAACAGAAAATAAAGATAGAGTTACTCATGTAATTCAATGGTGGGAATTTCAGATAAGTGTATGGAGATTCTTGTCCATGTTGGATCTCTGCTTTCCTACTGTCTTCCTTCAATCCTTCTTATTCCTTTCCATGGCAAGCTGTATGTAGGGCATCACCGTTGTCAATGGTTACATCCCATCCTCTCAGTGAAAAAGGTCCAAATGCTCTGTCACAGCACGACTAATCATCTGTCGGTTCTCGATCATGTTGGAATAGAATCCCTTGATTCTTTTGCGTTTGTCATCACGCCCAACAATCGCGAGTTTGAAGCTCGTCACAGTCATTCAATCCCGGAATCCTACTCGGAATACCACAAACAAGGTTAGACTTTTCGGATTCCCATGAATGCCGCCATCAATTCTAGCTTATACCACGAAGATTCTGATTAAGGAATCCAAGAGATATGCGTCCGGTCTAAGGTAGAACGGAAGTGGTTGTCAGTCACGCGTTCATAGGTGAGAATGATGATGAGTGTCATGGATCATCACATTCATCAAGTTGAAGTGCAACGAATATCTTAGAACAAGAATAAATCGAATTGAATAAAAAATGGAAGTACTTGCATTAAAACTCGAGGTACAACAGAGCTCCACACCCTTAATCTATGGTGTGTAGAAACTCCACCGTTGAAAATACATAAGTGATGAAGGTCCAGGCATGGCCGAGAGGCCAGCCCCCAAAACGTGATCACATGATCAAAAATACAATCCAGGATATCTAATACACTAGTAAAAAGTTCTATTTATTCTAAACTAGCTACTAGGGTTTACAGAAGTAAGTAATTAATGCATAAATCCACTTCCGGGGCCCACTTGGTATATGTTTGGGCTGAGCTTGATCTTTACACGAGCTGAGGCTTATCTTGGAGTTGAACGCCAAGTTGTAACGTATTTTTGGCGTTCAACTCTGGTTCGTGACGTGTTTCTGGCGTTTAACTCTAGAATGCAGCATGGAGCTGGCGTTAAGCGCCAGTTTACATCGTCAAATATCAAATAAAGTATGGGCTATTATATATTGCTGGAAAGCTCCGGATGTCTACGTTCCAAAGCCTTTGAGAACGCGCCATTTGTAATTGTGTAGCTCCAAAAAATCCATTTCAAGTGCAGGGAGGTCAGAATCCAACAACATTAGCAGTACTTTGTCAGCCTTCTTATCAGAGTTTTGCTCAGGTCCCTCAATTTCAGCCAGAAATTACCTGAAATCACAGAAAAATACACAAACTCATAGTAAAGTCTAGAAATGTGAATTTAGCATAAAAACTAATAAAAACATCCCTAAAAGTAGCTAGATCCTACTAGAAACTACCTAAAAATAATGCCGAAAAGCGTATAAATTATCCGCTCATCACAACACCAAACTTAAATTGTCGCTTGTCCCCAAGCAACTGAAAATAAATTAGGATAAAAAGAAGAGAATATACTATAAATCCCAAAATATCAATGAATATTAGTTCTAATTTGATGAGCGGGACTTGTAGCTTTTTGCTTCTGAACAGTTTTGGCATCTCACTTTTTCCTTTGATGTTTAGAATGATTGGCATCTCTAGGAACTTAGAATTTCAGATAGTGTTATTGATTCTCCTAATTAAGTATGTTGATTCTTGAACATAGCTACTTTTATGAGTCTTGGTCGTGGCCTTAAGCACTTTGTTTTCCAATATTATCACCGGATGCATAAATGCCACAGACACATAACTGGGTGAACCTTTTCAGATTGTGACTTAGCTTTGCTAAGGTCCCTAGTTAGAGGTGTCCAGAGCTCTTAAGCATACTCTTTTTGCTTTGGATCACAACTTTAACCACTCAGTCTCAAGCTTTTCACTTGGACCTGCATGCCACAAGCACGTGGTTAGGGACAGCTTGATTTAGCTGCTTAGGCCTGGATTTTATTTCTTTGGGCCCTCCTATCCATTGATGCTCAAAGCCTTGGATCCTTTTTACCCTTGCCTTTTGGTTTTAAGGGCTATTGGCTTTTTCTGCTTGCTTTTTCTTTTTCTTTCTAATTTTTTTTCGCAAGCTTTTGCTTTTCACTGCTTTTTCTTGCTTCAAGAATCAATTTCATGATTTTTTTTCAGATTATTGATAGCATTTCTCTTTGTTCATCATTCTTTCAAGAGCCAACAATTTTAACATTAATAAACAACAAGATCAAAAATTATGCACTGTTCAAGCATTCATTCAGAAAACAAAAAGTATTGTCACCACATCAATATAATTAAACTAAATTCAAGGATAATTTCGAAATTCATGTACTTCTTGTTCTTTTGAATTAGGAACATTTTTCATTTAAGAGAGGTGAAGGATTTATGGAATTATTCATAGCCTTAAGATATAGTTACTACATACTAATGATCATGAAGTAGAGACACAAAACATAAACGCACATAGAGCATAAAATACCGAAAAACAGAGAAATAAGAACAAGAAATGAGTCCACCTTAGTGGCATCTTCTTCTTGAAGGACCTATAATGTCCTTAAGCTCTTCTATGTCTCTTCCTTGCCTTTGTTGCTCCTCCCTCATTGCTATTTGATCTTCTCTAATTTCATGGAGAATGATAGAGTGCTCTTGATATTCCACCCTTAATTGATCCACATTGTAACTCAAATCTTCAAGAGAAGTGTTGAGTTGTTCCCAATAGTTGTTGGGAGGAAAGTGCATCCCTTGAGGCATCTTCGGGATTTCTTGGTGATGGGCTTCCTCATGCGTTTCTTGGGTTCCATGAGTGGGCTCTCTTATTTGCTCCATCCTTTTCTTAGTGATGGGCTTGTCCTCCTCAATGGGGATGTCTCCTTCTATGATGACTCTAGCTGAGTAACATAGATGGCAAATAAGATGAGGAAAAGCTAGCCTTGCCAAAGTAGAGGGCTTATCGGCTATTTTGTAGAATTCAATGGAGATAACTTCATGAACTTCTACTTCCTCTCCATTCATGATGCTATGAATCATGATGGCCCGATCCACAGTAACTTCAGATCAGTTGCTAGTGGGGATGATGGAGCGTTGGATGAACTCCAACCGTCCTCTAGCCACAGGCTTGAGGTCCAGTCTTCTTAATTGAACTGGCTTGCCTTTGGAGTCTCTTTTCCATTGAGCTTCTTCAACACATATGTCCCTAAGGACTTGGTCCAACCTTTGATCAAAGTTGACCCTTCTTGTGTAGGGGCGTGCATCTTCTTGCATCATGGGCAAGTTGAATGCCAACCTCACATTTTCCGGACTAAAATCTAAGTATTTCCCCCGAACCATTGTAAGATAGTTCTTTGGATTCGGGTTCATACTTTGATTATGGTTCCTAGTAATCCATGAATTGGCATAGAACTCTTGAACCATCAAGATTTTGACTTGTTGAATGGGGTTGGTTAGAACTTCCCAACCTCTTCTTTGAATCTCATGTCGGATCTTCGGAAACTCATTTTTCTTGAGATTGAAAGGGACCTCAGGGATCACCTTCTTCTTAGCCACAACATCATAGAGGTGGTCTTGATGGGCTTTGGAGATGAATCTCTCCATCTCCCATGACTCGGAGGTGGAAGCTTTTGTCTTCCCTTTTCCTTTTCTAGAGGTTTCTCCGGCCTTAGGTGCCATCAATGGTAATGGAAAAAAAAAGCTTATGCTTTTACCACACCAAACTTAAAATATTGCTCGCCTTCGAGCAAGAGAAGAAAGAAAAGAAGAAGAAGAAGAGAAAATATGGAGGAGAGTAGGGGAGGTGTATTCGGCCAAGGTATAGAAGAGGGGGTTGTGTTGTGTGAAAGTTAAATAGAATGGAGGGTTTTATATAGGGAGAGGAGAGGGAGTAGGTTCGGCCATTTAAGGTGGGTTTGGGTGGGAAAGAAATTTGAATTTTGAAGGTAGGTGAAGAGTGGATGGATGTGAGTGGTGAAGGGGGTAATTGGGAAGAGAGATTGAGGTGATTGGTGAAGGGTTTTGGGGAAGAGTGTTTATTGGAAAGAGAGGATGAATGTTGAGAAGAGGGGAGAATATGGTAGGTGGAGATCCTGTGGAGTCCACAGATCTTGAGATGATCCTGTGGGGTCCACAGATCCTGAGGTGTCAAGGATTTACATCCCTGCACCAATTAGGCATGTAAAGTGCCTTTGTATGCAATTCTGGCGTTTGAACGCCGAACTGATGCATGTTCTGGGCGTTCAACGCCCATGTGTAGCATGTTCTAGGCGTTCAACGCCAGTTCCATGCTTGTTTCTCGCATCCAGCGCCAGCTTTCCTCAGGGTACATTCTTGGCGTTTGAACACCCGGATGTTGCTTGTTTCTGGCATTCAACGCCAGATCCATGCTCTGTTCTGGTATTGAACACCAGCTAGATGCTCCTTACTGGCGTTTAAACGCCAGTAAGTCCTTCCTACAGGGTGTGATTTTTCTTCTGCTGTTTTTGATTCTGTTTTTAATTTTAATTTTTTTTCATGACTCCACATGATCATAAACCTAATAAAACATAAAAGAACAATGAAAATAAAATAAATTAGATAAACAAAAATTGGGTTGCCTCCCAATAAGCGCTTTTTTAATGTCAATAGCTTGACAGTGGGCTCTCATGGAGCCACACAGGTGATCAGGTCAATGTTGTATAGTCCCAACACCAAACTTAGAGTTTGGTTGTGGGGATTCAACACTAAACTTAGAGTTTGGTTGTGGCCTCCCAACACCAAACTTAGAGTTTGACTGTGGGGGCTCTGTTTGACTCTGTACTGAGAGAAGCTTTTCATGCTTCCTCTCCATTGTTAAAGAAGAAGATCCTTGAGCCTTAAACATAAGGGAGTCCCCATTCAATTGAAGGACTAATTCTCCTCTGTTAACATCTATCACAGCTCCTGCTGTGGCTAGGAAAGGTCTTCCAAGGATGATGCATTCATCCTCCTCCTTCCTAGTGTCTAAGATTATGAAATTAGCAGGGATGTAAAGGCCTTCAACCTTTACCAACATGTCCTCTACCAATCCATAAGCTTGTCTTACTGACTTGTCTGCCATTTGTAATGAAAATAAGGCAGGCTGTACCTCAATGATCCCCAGCTTCTCCATTACAGAGAGTGGCATAAGATTTATGCTTGACCCTAGGTCACACAGAGCCTTTTCAAAGGTCATGGTGCCTATGGTACAGGGTATTAAGAATTTGCTAGGATCTTGTCTCTTTTGAGGTAAGGTTTGCTAAACCCATGTATCTAGTTCACCAATGAGCAAGGGAGGTTCACCTTCCCAAGTCTCATTACTAAACAATTTGGTATTCAGCTTCATGATGGCTCCTAGATATTGAGCAACTTGCTCTCCAGTTACATCTTCATCCTCATCAGAGGAAGAATAATCTTCAGAGCTCATGAATGGCAAAAGGATATTTAATGGAATCTCTATGGTCTCTATATGAGCCTCAGATTCCTTTGGGTCCTCAATAGGGAACTCCTTCTTGGTTGGGGGATGTCCCATGAGGTCTTCCTCATTGGGATTCGCGTCTTCTCCCTCCTTCTTGCATTCGGCCATGTTGAGTATATCAATGGCCTTGCACTCTCTTTTTGGATTCTCTTCTGTATTGCTTGGGAGAGTACTAGGAGGGGTTTCAGTAACTTTCTTACTCAGCTGTCCCACTTGTGCCTCCAGATTTCTAATGGAGGACCTTGTTTCACTCATGAAACTTAAAGTGGCCTTAGACAGATTAGAGACTAAGTTTGCTAAGTTAGAGGTACTCTGTTCATAATTCTTTGTCTGTTGCTGAGAAGATGATGGATATGGCTTGATATTGCTGAGCCTATTTCTTCCACCATTATTAGAGCCTAGTTGAGCCTTTTGTTGATCCTTCCATGAGAAATTTGGATGATTTCTCCATGATGAATTATAGGTGTTTCCATAAGGTTCACCTAAGTAATTTACCTCTGCTATTGCAGGGTTATCAGGATCATAAGCTTCTTCTTCAGAAGATGCCTCTTTAGTACTGTTGGATGCATTTTGCCATCCATTCAGACTTTAGGAAATCATGTTGACTTGCTGAGTCAACATTTTGTTTTGAGCCAATATGGCATTCAGAGCATCAATCTCAAGAATTCCCTTCCTCTAAGGCGTCCCATTATTCACGGAATTCCTCTTAGAAGTGTACATGAACTGGTTATTTGCAACCATGTCAATAAGTTCTTGAGCTTCTGCAGGCGTTTTCTTTAGGTGAATGGATCCACCTGCAGAATGGTCCAGTGACATCTTAGAGAACTCAGACAGACCATAATAGAATATATCCAGAATGTTCTATTATGAAAGCATGTCAGAAGGACACCTTTTGGTCATCTGCTTGTATCTTTCCCAAGCTTCATAGAGGGATTCACCATCGTTTTGTTTGAATGTCTGAACATCCAATCTAAGCTTGCTCAGCTTTTGAGGAGGAAAGAATTTAGCCAAGAAGGCCGTGAGCAGCTTATCCCAGGAGTCTAGGCTATCCTTAGGTTGTAAATCCAACTATGTTCTAGCTCTGTCTCTTACAGCAAAAGGGAAAAGCATGAGCCTGTAGACTTCAGGATCTACTCCATTCGTCTTTACAGTCTCACAGATCTACAAGAACTCAGTTAAAAACTGATAGGGATCTTCTGATGGAAGTCTATGAAACTTGCAGTTTTGTTGCATTAGAGCAACTAGTTGAGGTTTTAGCTCAAAATTGTTTGCTCCAATGGCAGGAATTGAGATGCTTCGTCCATCAAACTTGGAAGTAGGTGTAGTATAATCACCAAGCATTCTCCTTGCATTATTGTTGTTGGGTTCGGCTGCCATCTCCTTTTCTTGTTCGAAAATTTCAGCAAGGTTGTCTCTGGATTGTTGTAATTTAGCTTCTCTTAGTTCCTTCTTCAGAGTCCTTTCAGGTTCTGGATCAGCTTCAACAAGAATGCCTTTTTCCTTGTTCCTACTCATATGAAAGAGAAGGGAATAGAAAAAGAAGATGAATCCTCTATGTCACAGTAAAGAGGTTCCTTATTATTAGTAGAAGAAGAAAGGGGATAAAGAAAGGAGAATCCAAACACAAGGGTAAGGATAGTGGTAGTGATTTGAGTTGAAGAGAGGTGAAGAGAGGTGTTAGTAAATGAATAAATAAATAAGAAAAGATGAAAGAGGGAGAAATTTTCGAAATTAAATTTTAAAAAGGAGTTAAATGATTTTCAAAAATTAAAGGAAGAATTAAAATTAAAATTAAAATTTAAAACAATTAATTAATTAAAAAGAATTTTGAAAAAGGGGTGAGATATTTTCAAAATTTAGAGAGGGAAAAGTAGTTAGGTGGTTTTGAAAAAGATAAGAAACAAACAAAAGTTAATTAGTTAGTTGAAAAAGATATTAAAATCAAATTTGAAAAGATAAGAAGATAAGAAGTTAGATAAGATATTTTGAAATCAAATTTTTGAAAAAGATATGATTTAAAAAGATATGATAAAAAGATATGATTAAAAAGATATGGTTGAAAAAGATTTAATTTTTAAAATTAAAATTAATTACTTAACTAACAAGAAACTAAAAGATATGATTCTAGAATTTAAAGATTGAACCTTTCTTAACAAGAAAGTAACAAACTTTAAATTTTTGAATCAATCATATTAATTGTTAGCATAATTTTCAAAAATAAAGATAAACTAAGAAAAGATTTTTGAAAATTATTTTTAAAGATTTTTCGAAAATTAATAAGAAAGATGAAAAAGATTTAATTTTTGAAAAAGTTTTAAAAAGATAAGATTTTTAAAATTTGAAATTTTGACTTGACTAACAAGAAAACAACTTATTTTAAAAATTTTTGACCAAGTCAACCCAAAATTTCGAATTTTTGAGAGAAAAAAGGAAAAGATATATTTTGATTTTTTTTTTGAATTTTTAATGATAAGAGAGAAAAACGCAAAAATGACTCAATGCATGAAAATTTCATATCAAAACACATGATGCATGCAAGAACACTATGAATGTCATGATGAACACCAAGAACACTTTGAAGATCATGATGAACATCAAGAACATGTTTTTGAAAAATTTTTGATGCAAAGAAAATTGCAAGACACCAAACTTAGAAATCTTTAATGCTTATACAATATGAATGCAAAGATGCACATGAAAAACAATAAAAGACGCAAAGCAAGAAAACATCAAGATCAAACAAGAAGACTTACCAAGAACAACTTGAAGATCATGAAGAACACTATGAATGCATGAATTTTCAAAAATTTCAAGAACAATATGAATATGCAATTGACACCAAACTTAAAACATGACACAAGACTCAAACAAGAAACACAATATATATTTGGTTTTTTTATGATTTTATGATTTTTTTGTATTTTCTTTTGATTTTTTCGAAAAACATATAGCAAAAAGAAAATAAGAAATTCAAAATTTTTAATAAGAATTCCAGGAATCTTTCAATGTTAGCCTAAAGCTCCAATCCAAGGGTTGGGCATGGCTTAATAGCCAGCCAGCTTTAGGATATAAATCAGGCATATAACAGTTGATATTCAAATTAACTTGCCTCTATGCTGATGGTTTGGAAGCCTCAATCCAATTGAGTTAGACATGGCTTTATAGGCAGCCAAGCTTCAACATGCTTCATGAAACACTAGAATTCATTCTTAAAAATTTTGAATAATTTTTCGAAAACAAAGAAAAAAATAATTTTGAAAAATATGTTTTTGAAAACTTTTTGAAAAGAAAAATAAAAAGAAAATTACCTAATCTGAGCAACAAGACGAACTGTCAGTTGTCCATACTCGAACAATCCCTGGAAACGGCGCCAAAAACTTGGTGCACGAAATTGTGATCATCAACAATGGCCCCAATAACTTGGTAGCGCTCTCAAACGTGAATCACACTTAGTCACAACTCTGCACAACTAACCAGCAAGTGCACTGGGTCATCCAAGTAATACCTTACGTGAGTAATGGTCGATCCCACGGAGATTGTGGTATGAAGCAAGCTATGATCATCTTGTAAATCTTAGTTAGGCGGATAGTAAATGTTATGGAGTTTTTGAATAATAAATAAAATAAAAAATAAAGATAGAGGTACTCATGTAATTCAATGGTGGGAATTTCAGACAAGTGTATGGATATGCTTGTCCCTGTTGGATCTCTGCTTTCCTACTGTCTTCCTTCAATCCTTCTTATTCCTTTCCATGGCAAGCTGTATGTAGGGCATCATCGTTGTCAATGGTTACATCCCATCCTCTCAGTGAAAAAGGTCCACATGCTCTGTCACAGCACGGCTAATCATCTGTCAGTTCTCGATCATGTTGGAATAGAATCCCTTGATTCTTTTGTGTTTGTCATCATGCCCAACAATCGCGACTTTGAAGCTCGTCACAGTCATTCAATCCTAGAATCTTATCCAGAATACCACAGACAAGGTTAGACTTTCTGGATTCCCATGAATGCCGCCATCAATTCTAGCTTATACCATGAAGATTCTGATTAAGGAATCCAAGAGATATGTGCCCGGTCTAAGGTAGAACGGAAGTGGGTGTCAGTCACGCGTTCATAGGTTAGAATGATGATGAGTGTCACGGATCATCACATTCATCAAGTTGAAGTGCAACGAATATCTTAGAACAAGAATAAGTCGAATTGAATAAAAAATGGAAGTACTTGCATTAAAACTCGAGGTACAGCAGAGCTCCACACCCTTAATCTATGGTGTGTAGAAACTCCACCGTTGAAAATACATAAGTGATGAAGGTCTAGGCTTGGCCGAGAGGCCAGCCCCCAAAACGTGATCACAGGATCAAAAATACAATCCAGGATATCTAATACACTAGTAAAAAGTTCTATTTATACTAAACTAGCTACTAGGGTTTACAGAAGTAAGTAATTGATGCATAAATTCACTTTCGGGGCCCACTTGGTGTATGTTTGGGCTGAGCTTGATCTTTACACGAGCTGGGGCTTACCTTGGAGTTGAATGCCAAGTTGTAATGTGTTTTTGGCGTTCAACTCTGGTTCGTGACGTGTTTCTGGCCTTTGACTCTAGAATGCAGCATGGAGCTGGCGTTGAGCGCCAGTTTACATCATCAAATCTCGAATAAAGTATGGACTATTATATATTGCTGGAAAGATTTGGATGTATACTTTCCAAAGCCGTTAAGATCGTGCCATTTGGAGTTCTGTATCTCCAAAAAATACATTTCGAGTGCAGGGAGGTCAGAATCCAACAGCTTCAGCAGTCCTTTGTCAGCCTTCTTTATCAGAGTTTTGCTCAGGTCCCTCAATATCAGCCAGAAATTACCTGAAATCACAGAAAAACACACAAACTCATAGTAAAGTCTAGAAATGTGAATTTAGCATAAAAACTAATGAAAACATCCCTAAAAGTAGCTAGATCCTACTAAAAACTACCTAAAAACAATGCCAAAAAGTGTATAAATTATCCGCTCATCAGTCTCTAAAGTTTCTGAAGGTATGACAACTTGGCTCCATACTCTGGGGCCTTAGGTAATGCAGAATGAGTGTCCAGATTGACTGGAAAGGGGTTGTCAGGGTGCTTGGGGGGATGTCTTTTGAATTGATATCTATTGTTCCCCTCTGTGGGGGTTCAACATCTGCTCTTCTCCCTTCTGGACATTCTACTTCCCCTCTGCCCCCTCCTGGAAATTTTACTTCAGCTTTGCCCTCTCCTGGGCATTGAATTTTTTCCCTAGCACTCTCTGTCTCTACAGTCTCTTCTTCTTGAGCTCCCTTTCTTACCAGAGTCCTCTCAGATGAGTATAAGTACTGGTTAGTGGCAACCATCTCAACGAGCTCATCTACCTCTCTGGGTGTCTTTTGCATGTGCAGAGAACCACTCGCAGAGTGATCCAATGACCTCTTGGCCATCTCAGAAAGACCTTCATAGAAGATGTCTATCTTTACCCAATGTGTGAACATCTCGATGAGTCATCTTTTGAGGATTAGTTTGTACCTCCTCCAAGCATCATAGAGGGATTCGCTCTCCCCTTGCTTAATGTTTTGAATAGCTAGCCTCAACTCGGTTAACCTCCTAGGTGGAAAGTACTTAGTGAGAAACTTATTCGCAACTTTACCCCATGTATTTAAGCTCTCTCTAGGTTGAACTTCAACCCAGTCCTTTGTTTGATCTCTCACAGCGAACGGAAAGAGAATCAACCTACAGACGTCAGGATCCACTCCATTGTTCTTTAAAGTATCACAAATCTGTAGGAAATTAGATATGAACCTGATGGGATCTTCCTGTGGGAGTCCATAAATTTGGCAGTTTTGCTGCACTTGAATTACTAATTGTGGGTTGAGCTCAAAGTTGTCTCCTCCAATGGGAGGTACACTAATACTCCTTCCATACAAGTCAGGAATAGGAGTTGTATATGACCCCAGGAATCTTCTGGGTTGAGCAAACTCTTTTTGATCCATAGGGCTTTTAGTGTTCTTGAACCAACAAGAGACAAAGAAAACTGGGAGTCTCTATGTCAAAATCTAGAGAACTCCCAGTGAGATACCCAAAAAAAAATAAGAAATTATACATTTTTTTAGAATTAAATAAAATAAAAAATTCAAAAAAATTCAAAAATAAATAAAATAAATTAAAAATAACTTAGAAAATTCGAAAAATTAAAATAATTAGAAAGAAAGAGGTTTAAAAAATTTTTGAAATTCACAAAGAAAGTAAAAGATAACACTAAAAATAAAACAACCAACTATCTAAAAAGATTTGAAAATGGGATAGAAGATTTGATTTCAAAAAATTTTTTAAATTTAAAAAGAGAAAGTTAAATAGAGATATTTTGAAATTCAATTTAAAGAGAAACTAACAAAATACTAAACTTTTAAAATTTGAATTTAAAATAAAGATAGGATATCAAAATTTGAAAATCAAGGAAAAAGATAACATAAAGATCAAAGATCAAGATAAGATATGATTCAAAAATTAAAAGCAAATTTAAAAAAGAAAGATGAAAACAAGATAACTATAACAAAATTCAAAAATCAAGGAAATGATAGATAAGATAAAGATCAAGGATCAAGAAAGATAAACAAGATATGATTTGAAAATTTTAAAAGAAAAATTGATTAAAAAAAGAAAAGGATAAAATTTGAAATTTTTGAAATTTAAAAAGGAAAAGAAAATATTAAAAGGCACCAAACTTTTAAAATTAAAACAAGAAAAAGCAAGATTTGAAATTTAAGATGCAATTTTCGAAAATTGAAAAAGTCAAGTAAAGATTTTGAAATCCAAAAATTAGGAAGAAAGAGTCAAAAGAGAGAGAAACAAGATAATAAGATTTTTAAAAGTTTAAAGATTTTAAAATTCAATTTTATAAAAAATAAAAGATTTGGAAATTTGAAAATTAAAATAAGATAAGAAAAGATTTTGAAATTCAAACTTAGAAAGAGAAACTAGCCAAATACTAAACTTTTAAAAATTGAATTTAAAATAAAAGTAAAGATAAGATAACAGAATTTTAAAATGAAAGAAAAAGATAAGATAAAGATTTAAGGATAAGAAAATTAAATTAAATAAAAAGATTACTAATGGGATAACAAACTTAAAATTTTAAAATTAAATCTTAAAGATTTTCGAAAATACAAAGAAAGACAAACACTAGACAGACACCAAACTTAAAAATTTTAAGATCAAAGAGCATAAATTCGAAAAATTTAAAAAAGAAAAACACTAAAAGACACCAAACTTAAAAATTTTGAAATCAAACAAAGAAAAACACAACGAAAGAAAAACAAGAAACAATTTTCGAAAAATAAAGAAAAGAAATAAAAACCAAAGGGACACCAAACTTAAAAATTGACAAAAGATTCAAACAAAAGAAAAAGATGACTAAAGATGAAAATATTTTTGAAAAAATTTAAAAAGAAAATAAGAAACACGACAAGAAAAATAGTAAAAGTACCTGATCTTAGCAGCAAGACAACCGTTAGTTTGTCAATCTCGAACAATCTCCGGCAACGGTGCCAAAAACTTGGTGCACAAAATTAGAACTCGCACAACTGAACCGACAAGTGCACCGGGTCGTCCAAGTTATACCTTAGGTGAGTGAGGGTCGATCCCACGAGGATTGTCGGATTGAGAAAGCAATGGTTCTCTTGCAGATCTTAGTCAGGCAAACAGAAAGGGGATTGTTGTTGTTTTAGGCGCATAAAAAAACAATAAAGAAAAGACGTAAAACAATGATAAGGAATCAGTTAAGGTTATGGAGTTGCTTATCTTTCTGGATTAATACTTCTTACTAACTACTTTAACAATGAGTGATTCATTCATTGGCATGGTTGTAAGTGATTAAAGCCGAGGCTAGTGGTCATTAATCTCCTCTGATCCAGATCAAACGCCGGTGCTAATGGCCATCCAATCTGAACGAGGGTGAAGCGCACGCAACTCAATCTCTGATAATCTTACTCAAAACGCCACAAACAAGATTGGATCTTCCAGATCGGAGAATGAAGCTCTATGATTCTAGCCTTAGCGCCACAGAGATGTCAATTACCCATGACTAACGAGATTTTATGTCGTGTATCTCAATTAATACAGAAAATCTTTTGGAACCCGTGATGCACTCTCAAGCTGTAGCTCAATACTATCCTGCTAAGGCTTCGCAAGAGCTCATGTAGAATAAGGGGTCACACTCTCGTTCCACCCCAGATTTATAAAGATGAAGAACGAAAATACATCATAGAATGGAATCTAACATGTATTAAAGTAGAAAAGTAATAATATTAATCCATAGGAATGAGTAGAGCTCCTATCCTTAACTCAGGAGGTTTAGCTGCTCATACTTTACAAAGAAAATAGATAAGGCGTAATGTAATGTGTCTATGCTTATCCCCTACTGGGAAGCATAATCCTCAGGAGGAAGGAAGCCCCTTATTTATAATAAAAACTCTAAGACTAAACCTAAAAGATATTGTTTGTAATTAAAAATTACAAAAGGAAAATAAAATAAGCTAAGAAGTGCTAAAATCCACTTTAGGGCCCAATTGGTGAGTGTTTAGGCTGATGATTGGCGTTCCACTCAAGTTCTGGACATTTAACTTTGGTTCCTGCTCCCTGGCTGGCGTTGGAAGCCAGTTTGGGCATTCAACTAGGAGTGTTGTTCCTTCTTCGGCGTTGAACACCAGAGGTGGGCGTTCAACGCCTACTTTGGGCAATGATTACGAATGAAAAGTATAAATCATTATATATTTTTGGAAAGCTCTAGAAGTTAGCTTTGCAACACCATTAAGAGCGCATTAATTGGACCTTCGTAACTCGAGATATGCTCATTGGAATGCACGGAGGTCAGGATTTGACAGCATTTGCTATCCTTTCTTTGCCTCTGAATTAGCCTTTGCCAGATTTCGCCAATTTCACCCAAAAATTACCTAAAATCATAGGAAAAATACAAAAACTCAAAGTAGTATCCAAATATGAATTTTTGCAATAAAACATACTAAAACTTAATAAAATATAACTAAAAACACTAAGAAAATAGTACCGAAAAGGGTATGAAATATCCACTCATCAGCAACTAATGACCTTTTAACAGGCCCTCTACTTACTCTCTAATCTCTTTATCATATTACTCTTTTCACTTTGTCTCTTTACTCTGCTCTGATTACTCTTTTCTTTGTTTTATGTTTGTATTCGCAGCTTACGTAAATTTCAGTATGAATAGTTAGCATGTCACAAGTATAGGTTTATTAGGTCTATACTGAAACAGTTTAACTTTTCAAATTATACCTAACCCTAGGCGCAACTCAAATACTAACTATGTTGCTCCTAGTTCGTTCACTAATCTCTGTTGTTTTCTGTCATTAAAACTTTACAGACTTTTTCTTCGATTTTTATCTTTTCTTCAACTTTTTATTTTTACTTTATCTTTGCCACACTAATATGTTTTTACCACTCTCTAAGTGTTTTATTAAGGTAATTATGAGATTCTGAGTTTAAAGATGTCTTTCTAAAACTTTTACGAAAAACTGTCTTTTCTGTATTATTTTATTACTATTATTAAAATATTATTGTTAATTAAATATTATTATTTAATATTTTATTGTTATTTATTATTTTATTAATATATTTTCGAAAATCATCCCTTTTTAATTTTTATCCTTTAAAATTCACTTTTTACCACCCGTAACTTTTAATATTTCTACTTTAACCACCCTAACTTTTGAAAATTACAAAATAACTCCCCAAACACCAAAATATTTACTTCCTTGCCCTTTTTTAGATCTAAAGCCTGTTCTTCATTGTTCTTCACCACACTCAAAGTGTTCTTCGTGTTCTTTGTAAATTCTTCAGATTCTTTCTCAATTTTCACTCGTTTTTTAATATTTTCAGTAACCGATTTTTACCATAATTCATAATAAATTAGCAGCCACTAAAGCAAGTAACATATGCACAATAAACCAAAGACAAACTATTCACATATTCACATATTAACAATAGCCAAAAACAACACCATTGCAACTCCCCGGCAGCGGCACCAAATTTGAGAACGACCAAAAGCATGGGTGTGGATTTTTGCACTAAAAAGAGGATTGACGTTGCAACTATAGTCCAAACCCAACAATTGATCATTAACCAAATGTTATCATAATTCAAATCAAATATAAACCTGGAGAATTTAGACTCCCGGATCGTCTTCTCTAGGAGTTGCAATTAAGTGTCTATTATTGACTATGAGAGGAAATGAGGGATTGGGAATGCAAGAGAGAGCAAGAGATGTAAAGTGCAAGAAAGTAAATGATTGTGCAAGAAGACTCTTGGTGAGAATTGGGGAATATAGGATTCCTATCCTAGTTACATGGACCACAAACATGGCAACTGTGTGGAATTAATCCCAATTAGTCAATCCTACTTGAGGATTAGTCAATAGGGCATAATTGATCCCAATCCCTAAGTCCTAAGTCAACACTAGTGGGTCACCTAGAGTCAAGGGAAACCAATCCAATTAACAATCATCACACAATACGGAATGGACATTCACAACTCAATTTCACCCAAACAACCAACTTCTCAACCAAGAGTATGAAAACTAAACATGCAAGAAATAAAAGTCAAAGCAAGGAAAATTAAAATGCAAGAAACCTCTTGGCAAGTAATTAAGAGCTAAGATTACCTATCCTAGCCATTAGCCACAAACACATGATGATTATGAAGAGTTAATCCTACTTAGTCAACCCTACATTGAGGATAAGTCAAGTAGGCATAGTTGATTTCAATCCATAAGTCCTATGTCAACACTTGGAGTCACAAAGAGTCAATGGAGACCAAATCAACTAACTACTCTAATGTATCAAACAAGAATGGATACCAATGACTCAAGGGATCACCAAAGTCATCAATTTCAAGCCAAGAGTGGAGAAAAACTAAGTAAAAACTAAGCCAAGCATTTTATCAAACACGTGGTGTGCATAAAAATAAAATAACATTAAATTACATTAAAAATAAATTCTAACTACCAAATGCAAGAAAATGATAATAATAACTAAAGAAAGCAATAATCAACATGAAAACATAAATTACATTAATTGAAATTAAAATTAACAAAAGTATCCATAAACATAAAAGTAACAAAATAAAGGAAATAACAAGAGAAATGAAGAAGAACAAGATAGAAGAACATGGAAACATAAATGAAACTATACTAGAACAAGAATTAAAAGCTAAAATTAAAAGGAAATTAACAAATAAAACCCTAATTCTAGAGAGAGGCTTCTCTCTCTAGAAACTAAACTACATGACTAAAATCTAACCCTAATTGCTCCCCCATTTCACATGGAAAGAGAGCCTCTTTGATATAGCACTCATCAGCTTCAAAAATTCCCAAAATTGGGCCCTGTAGGCCCAAAAAATGCCCCTAGCGATTTGCAATAAATGATTCACGCACTGGGACTTGTGCGTATGCACAGGTGTGTGCATACGCACACATGCTGATTTTCGTCTTGTGCGTACGCACAGGAGATTGTGCGTACGCACACATGGCTGTGTGGTTCTTGTGTGTATGCACGCAGGTCTGTGCGTACGCACACATTGCTATGCTCTTCTCCTTTGATTTCTTCATGTTTTCTCCCAATTCCATGCTTCTCTTCCACTCTCATCAAGCGATTCTAACCTATTACACCTAAAATCACTCTTCAAAACCTTCAAGGCATCAAATGTGATAAAAGTGGAATAAAATTAGTCAAATTAAGCACAAAATAGCATGTTTTCATAATTAAGCTCAATTTAGGGAGAAAACACAAAAGTATGCTATTTGGATGAATAAATGTGGGTTTATATGATGAAATCCATTCAAATCAAATCAAAATATATCGTAAAATATGGATTCATCAATTTTCCCACACTTAAACAATAGCATGTCCTCATGCTAATCACAATCAAAGGAGAATGATCAAAGGGTAAGCAATTTATTCAATGCAACTACTTATATGCATGCAACTATACTAAATACTATCTATCTATATCTATACACTATGATTTCTTTTGAGTTTGGCAAAAACAAACAAAAGAATCTCAATCAATCCAAAGTAAAAGCTTAGGGCCAAGACAAAGCAAATATAGCACTATGCTCAATGCCCAAAGATTTGATTTGAAATTTTCAAAATTCATTTCAACAACTTGCAAGAAGACATAAGACAAGCGATGGAAACATAGAATTTAGCAATTGAAGATTTGCAAGTCGTCTAACAATCAACTAATATTTGATGGATGAATGCAAATATCATGAGGACTTTTGTGCGTTGTAATGGGGCTTAGGTAAGGGTAGGATTAATATGGTTAAGTGGGCTAATAGATTGGATCTTTGATTAGCTCAAGTATCCCACCTAATCCTATATATCATTGATGCGCCACTATTTCGCGGTATATTTTGTGCGTAATTTAGAAGATTTCATCAACTTTCTTCACACTTAATCACATAAAATGCATAGTTTTGTGTTTCCTCCCTAATTTTGGTTAATGGTTGAAAACATGCTTTTTAGGCTCTAAATAAGCTATATTTTAATCCCCCCCTTTATTACCATTCGATGTTGTGATATGTTTGTTGAGTGATTTCAGAGTTTATAGGGGGCAAGGATGGTCTACAAGAGAAGGAGCATGAAAAATGGAGTTTTGAAGCATTGGCACTGACGCGCACGCGTAGCCGACGCGCACGCGTGGGAGTTGGATCTTGGATTAGCGTGCAAAAAGGGACGCATATGCGTGGCTGGCTAGAATTCTCATCGACGCGCACGCGTAACCCACCCGTACGCGTGACGCGCGCACATGACCTCTTTAATGAAAACGTGCCTGGCGATTTAAGAGAAGCTTCTGGCCCAATTCAGAGTGAAATTCTGGCGAGAAAAGATTAAAAGAACCGAGGATTGAAGGAGGACATATCTTTTGACATTTTTGGCTAGTTAGTTACTTTTGGAAGTTACACTTTTAGAGAGAGAAACTCTAACTTCTCTCTAGGTTTTTGGTTTTCTCAACTCCAATTGCACTTGGATCCTTTGGTTAGATCTAAATTTGATTCAGTTTCACATTGTTCTAGTTGTAGATCTTTCACTTCTACTCTCAATTTAGTGTTCTTGCTACTCTAGCATTTAGATCTTGGATCTAGACTTTGTTACTTTGATTTCATTAATGAATTGAGGAATTTGATGTTCGTTGTTGTTAATTATTTGATTGTTGTTAATTGTTTGCAATAGATAGCTTTAATTCAATTTTCTTTCTCAATTTCATGACGTCTTCCGTTATTACTCACCAATTGTTTGAGAAAATGTCAACTATAGCTCTGGAGTAGAATTTCACTCTTGGCTTACGGGTTGGATAATTTGAGACACTTGAATTGTTGAAGTCTCTTGTTGATTAATAATTGGAAATTGCTAATTGATTTGAATGACACTAACTGTAGTCTCTCCCTAGGATTAGACTAGGACTTGTGGACTCAAATTGATTATTTCTACTTGACTTTCCTCCATAGTTAGAGGTTAACTAAGTGAAGCAACAACCAATTGATGTCACAATTGATGGAGATAATAATGATAGGAATTCTAATTCCCAACCCTAGCCAAGGATTTTATATAGATTGATCGTCACTCATTCTTGCTTAGTTCAATCTCTTGTGTCCCTTAGCCTACTTGTTCATTGCCTTTATGCAAGCTTGTTTATATTTCTCGTATTCAACCTCAAACACCAAGAGAACTCCTAACCAATGATGTGCATCTTAGGGCAACTCCTAGGGAGAATGACTCAAGACTAATACTCTCGGTTATTAATTTGAATTGTGGACACACTTTTTTTGTTTGATGCGTTATAGCTTGTTGGTTTAGATTATACTCACGACGAACTTATTTGTTAAAATTCTATACCGACAAAATATAGCTCATCAATCATCCTATGTACATAACAAAACAACCTAACTACCTATTTATCCCTTTTCTCATATTCACTCATGCATGCTTCTTTTCAATTCAACCACATACGCATCCCTTATTTACATTCTTATTATCATTTCTTTTCTTTTCTTTTTCATTTTTTCTCTCTTTTTTTATATAAAGTACATACATCAAAAATTTTTTTTAACCATATAAGATAGATGCATATATTTTAAGTAATGAATGCATGAGTGTTTTCTCACTTTTCCAAATATTCACAATGAATACCCAAAGCACTAACTACCAATGTTTCCCATAAATTCTCACAACACTTGATTAACACACACACTCAAATCCAAGCTATTCAAAGATACGATTCATGGTCATAAATGGTTTTTCACTTAAGGTGAATGATGTGCTTAAAATGAGAACAAAAAGGGGAATTAAAGGTGATGATTAGATTTTTGACGGTTTAGAATTTCACTAATGAAATCTCGTTGTAAAGTATAGTTTCTAAACCAAGCAATGATCCTTTCATACAAAAGATTGTTTGTCACAAGTAACAAACCCCTAAAATCTATAAACCGAAGTATTAAACCTCGAGTCGTTCTCCCTAGGAATTGTAATGAAGTGTCTTGTTATTGGTTGGGAGTTATATTTGGGGTTTTTAAGACTTTAGACAAGAATTACAAATGCCAAGGAAAATAAACTAACAACTAACAAAGCTCTTGGCAAGATATGAGAACTAGAAGTACTATCCTAGTTATCCTCCTCAATTGTGACAACAAATTGTCCATTGCTACCACTTAGTTAACCTCTAATCATGGAGGAAAGTCAAGTGGATGAATCAATTTGATTCCTCAAGTCCTAATCAACTCCTAAAGGAAAGACTAGCTTTAGAGGCATTCAAATCAATTAGCAACTTCTAATTATCAATCAACAAAGGAACTAGATAACTCAAGAGTCACTAATTACTCTACCTAGGCCAAAGGGAACAAAACCTACACTAAAATCCAACCAAGCATTTCATCAAACACTTGAAAGGTACAAAAGAAAAGCAAAGCAAATTGACAACAAGAATGGAATCTAACAACAATTATTGAAAGGAATTAACAACAACAATCAAAAGAAACACAATTATTATGAATTACCTTGAATTGAATGGAAAGAAAATAGAAGAAACAAAAGTAGATCTACAACAAAATATAGAATCAACATAAAAGAGATTACAACAAAAGAATAGAAGAAGAATGAATATAACTACAAGAAATTGAAAAGATAGAAGTAGAAGAGGATGAATTAAAACCTAGATCTAAGAACTAATCCTAATCCTAATCCTAATCCTAGAGAGAAGTGAGAGCTTCTGTCTCTAAAACTAACTCTAAACTAATCCTAATGAGTGTGAATGAATCTATCTCCATTTGCTCTTCAATCCTTGGCTTTAAATAGTAGTTTAGGCGCCAAAGTTGGTTGTAATTGGGCCCACAACCCTTGAGAATTCGTTGGGTGCGAATTCATTAAAAAATCATATTCCAGCACCGACGCGTACGCGCACAGCACGCATACGCGTCCATGGGGTAATTCGCAAGGTGCGCGCGCGTGTCCATGGGCGAGTTCAACTCTTTGGCTTTTCATGATTTCTCCACTTTGCATGCTTTTCTCTTCACTCCTTTGATCCATTCCTAGTTTTTTCAATCTGAAATCACTAACAAATAAATCAAGGCATCTAATGGAATCAAAGGGAGATTAAAATCATCAAGTTAAAGGCCTAAAAAGCATGTTTTCACATCTAAGCACAAATTAAGGGACAATCATGAAATCATGCTATTTCATTGAATAAATGTGGATAAAAGGTATTAAAATCTCCTAAAATCAATACAAGATAAACCCTACAAATGGGGTTTATCAACCTCCCCACACTTAAACCAAGCCTGTCCTTATGCTTGAACCAAGAATGAAGTAAGGGTATGGCATTTATTCAATGGAAGCTAACTAAATGCAATCTACTTATGTGCACTATCTAAATGAATGCAATTGCTTGGTCAAAATAAATCAATTCCCAAGAAGCATATATGCACAAGGGCTAAGGATTAGCAAGTCTAATTCACAATTGAATTGAGTTATTAAATATTTTTATAAATTTGCATGAAAAGTGATGATTGTAGGTGGAAACATGCAATTGAGCATCAAACCCTCACCGGATGTATTTGCACTCTATTCGCTCAAGTGTTTAGGGTTGATTCACTCAATTCTCCCCTATTTCATGCTTTCTAAGATTTGTTCTTCTTCTAACAATCAACATACATTTCATGCATGCATACACATATCATGAGGTCTTTTCATTGGTTGTAATGGGGCTAGGGTTAAGGTAGGATGCATATTTGGTCAAGTGAGCTTGAAATTTGAATCTTTGATAAGGTTAAACTTCCCACCTAACCTATGACATCCTCTACAATTAAGTTCTAACATAACTACCCATTTTTAACTTTTTAACATACTCATGTATCTTCTTTTCCTTGATCACAACACATATGCATTGATTATTATTAAGCTTCACTTGGGGCATTTTGTCCCCTTTTTATTACTTTTCTTTTCTTTTTTTTCTTTCTCTTTTTTTTTCTTTTCCATATTACTTCTTTTCTTTTTTCTTTTCTTTTTTTCTCATTTTTTTCTTTCTTTCAAATTATATACAAGAACATTGGAGCACGAAATTGTGATCATCAACAATGGCGCCAAAAACTTGGTAGCGCTCTCAAACGTGAATCACACTTAGTCACAACTCCGCACAACTAATCAGCAAGTGCACTGGGTCGTCCAAGTAATACCTTACGTGAGTAAGGGTCGATCCCACGGAGATTGTTGGTATGAAGCAAGCTATGGTCATCTTGTAAATCTCAGTTAGGCGGATAGTAAATGTTATGGAGTTTTCGAATAATAAATAAAACAGAAAATAAAGATAGAGTTACTCATGTAATTCAATGGTGGGAATTTTAGATAAGTGTGTGGAGGTGCTTGTCCCTGTTGGATCTCTGCTTTCCTACTGTCTTCTTTCAATCCTTCTTATTCCTTTCCATGGCAAGCTGTATGTAGGGCATCACTGTTGTCAATGGCTACATCCCATCCTCTCAGTGAAAAAGGTCCAAATGCTCTGTCACGGCACAGCTAATCATCTGTCGGTTCTCGATCATGTTGGAATAGAATCCCTTGATTCTTTTGCGTTTTTCATCACGCCTAACAATCGCGAGTTTGAAGCTCGTCACAGTCATTCAATCCCTGAATCCTACTCAGAATACCACAGACAAGGTTTAGACTTTCCAGATTCTCATGAAAGCCGCCATCAATCTAGCTTATACCACGAAGATTCTGATTCAGGAATCCAAGAGATATGTGCCAGGTCTAACGTAGAACGGAAGTGGTTGTCAGTCACGCGCTCATAGGTGAGAATGATGATGAGTGTCACGGATCATCACATTCATCATGTTGAAGTGCAACGAATATCTTAGAATAAGAACAAGCGGAATTGAATAGAAAATAGTAGTAATTGCATTGAAACTTGAGGTACAGCAGAGCTCCACACCCTTAATCTATGGTGTGTAGAAACTCCACCGTTAAAAATACATAAGTGATGAAGGTCCAGGCATGGCCGAATGGCGTGATCAAAAGATCAAAAAATACAATCAAAGACTAGACAATCCAAGACACTGAATACAATAGTAAAAAGTCCTATTTATACTAGACTAGCTACTAGGGTTTACAGAAGTAAGTAATTGATGCAGAAATCCACTTCCGGGGCCCACTTGGTGTGTGCTTGGGTTGAGCTTGAGCTTTACACGTGAGAGGCTTCTTTTGGCGTTCAACTCTGGTTCGTGACGTGTTTCTGGCGTTTGACTCCAGAATGCAGCATGGAACTGGCGTTGAGCGCCGGTTTACGTCATCTAATCACGAATAAAGTATGGACCATTATATATTTCTAGAAAGCTCTGGATGTCTACTTTCCAACTCCGTTGAGAGCGCGCCATTTGAAGTTCTGTAGCTCTATAAAATTTATTTCTAGTGCAGGGAGGTCAGAATCCAACAGCATCAGCAGTCCTTTGTCATCCTTTTATCAGAGTTTTGCTCAGGTCCCTCAATTTCAGCCAGAAATTACCTGAAATTATAAGAAAACACACAAACTCATAGTAAAGTCCAGAAATGTGAATGTAGCATAAAAACTAATGAAAACATTCCTAAAAGTAGCTAGATCCTACTAAAAACTACCTAAAAACAATGCCAAAAAGCGTATAACTTATCCGCTCATCACAACACCAAACTTAAATTGTTGCTTGTCCCCAAGCAACTGAAAATAAATTAGGATAAAAATAAGAGAATATACTATAAATCCCAAAATATCAATGAATATTAATTCTAATTAGATGAGCAGGACTTGTAGCTTTTTGCTTCTGAACAGTTTTGGCATCTCACTTTTTCCTTTGAAGTTTAGAATGACTGGCATCTAGGAACTTAGAATTTCAGACAGTGTTATTGATTCTCTTAGTTAAGTTTGTTGATTCTTGAACACAAATACTTTTATGAGTCTTGGTCGTGGTCCTAAGCACTTTGTTTTCTAGTATTACCACCAGATACATAAATGCCACAGACACATGACTGGGTGAACCTTTTCAGATTGTGACTCAGCTTTGCTAAAAGTCCCCAATTAGAGGTGTCCAGGGTTCTTAAGCACACTCATATATATTTGCAAGCTTTTGCTTTTTCACTGCTTTTTCTTGCTTCAAGAATCAATTTCATGATTTTTCAGATTATCAATAGCATTTCTCTTTGTTCATCATTCTTTCAAGAGCCAACACTTCTAACATTCATAAACAACAAGATCAAAATTATGCACTATTCAAGCATTCATTCAGAAGACAAAAAGTATTGTCACCACATCAATATAATTAAACTAAATTCAAGGATAATTTCAAAATTCATGTACTTCTTATTCTTTTGAATTTAGAAACATTTTTCATTCAAGAGAGGTGAAGGATTCATAGAATTATTTATGGCCTTAAGACATAGTTACTAAATACTAATGATCATGTAACAGAGACACAAATATAGATGACATAATAAGCATAAAAACCAAAAAAAAACAGAAAAATAAGAACAAGGAATGAATCCACCTTAGTGATGGTGGCGCTTTCTTCTTGAAGAACCAATGATGTCCTTGAGTTCTTCTATGTCTCTTCCTTGCCTTTGTTGCTCCTCCCTCATTGCTCTTTGATCTTCTATAATTTCTTGGAGAATGATGGAGTGCTCTTGATGTTCCACCCTTAATTGATCCATATTGTAACTCAAATCTTCAAGAGAAGTGTTGAGTTGTTCCCAACAGTTGTTAGGAGGAGAGTGCATCTTCCCAATAGTTGTTGGGAGGAAAGTGCATCCCTTGAGGCATCTCCAGGATTTCTTGGTGATGAGCTTCCTCATGCGTCTCTTGGGTTCCATGAGTGGGCTCTTTTGTTTGCTCCATCCTTTTCTTAGTGATGGGCTTGTCCTCCTCAATGGGGATGTCTCCTTCTATGATGACTCTAGCTGAGTAACATAGATGGCAAATAAGATGAGGAAAAGCTAGCCTTGCCAAGGTAGAGGGCTTTTTGGCTATTTTGTAGAATTCAAGGGAGATGACTTCATGAACTTCTACTTTCTCTCCATTCATGATGCTATGAATCATGATGGCCCGATCCACAGGAACTTCAGATCGGTTGCTAGTGGGGATGATGGAGCATTGGATGAACTCCAACCATCCTCTAGCCACAAGCTTGAGGTCCAGTCTTCTTAATTGAACTGGCTTGCCTTTGGAGTCTCTTTTCCATTGGGCTCCTTCAACACATATGTCCCTAAGGACTTGGTCCAACCTTTGATTAAAGTTGACCCTTCTTGTGTAGGGGTGTGCATCTCCTTGCATCATGGGCAAGTTGAATGCCAACCTCACATTTTTGGGACTAAAATCTAAGTATTTCCCCTGAAACATTGTAAGATAGTTCTTTGGATTTGGGTTCATACTTTGATCATGGTTCCTAGTGATCCATGCATTGGCATAGAACTCTTGAACCATCAAGATTCCAACTTGTTGAATGGGGTTGGTCAGAACTTCCCAACTTCTTCTTTGAATCTCATGTCGGATCTCCGAAAACTCACTTTTCTTGAGCTTGAAAGGGACCTCAGGGATCACCTTCTTCTTAGCCACAACATCATAGAAGTGGTCTTGATGGGCTTTGGAGATGAATCTCTCCATCTCCCATGACTCGGAGGTGGAAGCTTTTGTCTTCCCTTTCCCTTTTCTAAAGGTTTCTCCGGCCTTAGGTGCCATCAATGGTAATGGAAAAACAAAAAGCTTATGCTTTTACCACACCAAACTTAGAATATTGCTCGCCCTCGAGCAAGAGAAGAAAGAAAAGAAAAGAAGAAGAGAAAATATGGAGGAGAGTGAAGAAAGGTGTATTCGGCCAAGGTATAGGAGAGGGATTTGTGTTGTGTGAAAATTAAAGAGAATAGAGGGGTTTATATAGTGAGGGGAGAGG
>NC_029780.3:67083065-67150776 GCF_000817695.3 Arachis duranensis | reverse complement strand
GTGGATGGATGTGAGTGGTGAAGGGGGTAATTGGGAAGAGAGATTGAGGTGATTGGTGAAGGGTTTTGGAGAAGAGTGTTTATTGGAAAGAGAGTCTGAATGTTGAGAAGAAGGGAAAATATGGTAGGTGGGGATCCTGTGGGGTCCATAGATCCTGAGATGATCCTGTGGGGTCCACAGATCCTGAGGCGTCAAGGATTTACATCCTTGCACCAATTAGGCATGTAAACTGCCTTTGCATGCAATTCTGGCGTTTAAACGCCGAGGTGATGCATATTCTGGGCGTTCAACGCCCAACTGCAGCATGTTTCTGGCATTGAACGCCAGTTCCATGCTTGTTTCTGGCGTTCAACGCCAGATCCATGCTCTGTTCTGGCGTTGAACGCCAGCCAGATGCTCCTTACTGGCGTTTAAACGCCAGTAAGTCCTTCCTCCAGGGTGTGATTTTTCTTCTGCTGTTTTTGATTCTGTTTTTAATTTTAATATTTTTTTGTGGCTCCGCATGATCATGAACCTAATAAAACTTAAAAGAACAATGAAAATAAAATTAGATAAATAAAAATTGGGTTGCCTCCCAATAAGCGCTTCTTTAATGTCAATAGCTTGACAGTAGGCTCTCATGGAGCCTCACAGGTGATCAGGTCAATGTTGTAGACTCCCAACACCAAACTTAGAGTTTGGATGTGGGGATTCAATACCAAACTTAGAGTTTGGCTGTGGCCTCTCAACATCAAACTTAGAGTTTGATTGTGGGAACTTTGTTTGACTCTATACTGAGAAAAGCTTTTCATCCTTCCTCTCCATTGTTAAAGAAGAAGGTCCTTGAGCTTTAAACACAAGGTAGTCCCCATTCAATTGAAAGACTAATTCTCCTCTGTTAAAATCTATCACAGCTCCTGCTGTGGCTAGGAAAGGTCTTCCAAGGATGATGCATTCATCCTCCTCCTTCCTAATGTCTAAGATTATGAAATCAGCATGGATGTAAAGGCCTTCAACCTTTACCAACACGTCCTCTACCAATCCATAAGCTTGTCTTACTGACTTGTCTGCCATTGAGAATATGGCAGGCTATACCTCAATGATCCCCAGTTTCTCCATTACAAAGAGTGGCATAAGATTTATGCCTGACCCTAGGTCACACAGAGCCTTGTCAAAGGTCATGGTGCCTAAGGTACAAGGTATTAAGAATTTGCCAGGATCTTGTCTCTTTTGAGGTAAAGTTTGCTGAACTCATGTATCTAGTTCACTAATGAGCAAGGGAGGTTCACCTTCCCAAGTCTCATTACCAAACAACTTAGCATTCAGCTTCATGATGGCTCCTAGATATTGAGCAACTTGCTCTTCAGTTACATCTTCATCCTCTTCAGAGGAAGAATAGTCTTCAGAGCTCATGAATGGCAGAAGGAGGTTTAATGGGATCTCTATGGTCTCTATATGCGCCTCAGATTCCTTTAGGCCCTCAATAGGAAACTCCTTCTTGCTTGAGAGACGTCCCATGAGGTCTTCCTCATTGGGATTCTCGTCCTCTCCTTCCTCTCTAGGTTCGGCCATATTGATTATATCAATGGCCTTGCACTCTCTTTTTGGATTTTCTTCAGTATTGCTTGGGAGAGTACTAGGAGGAGTTTCAGTGATTTTCTTACTCAACTGGCCCACTTGTGCCTCCAGATTTCTAATGGAGGACCTTGTTTCACTCATGAAACTTAAAGTGGCCTTAGACAGATCAGAGACTAAATTTGCTAAGTTAGAGGTACTTTGTTCATAATTCTCTGTCTGTTGCTGAGAAGATGATGGATAAGGCTTGATATTGTTGAGCCTATTTCTTCCACCATTATTAAAGCCTTGTTGAGGCTTTTGTTGATCCTTCCATGAGAAATTTGGATGATTTCTCCATGATGAATTATAGGTGTTTCCATAAGGTTCACCCATATAATTTACTTCTGCTATTGCAGGGTTCTCAGGATCATAAGCTTCTTATTCAGAAGATGCCTCTTTAGTACTGTTGGATGCATTTGGCCATCCATTCAAAATTTGAGAAATCATGTTGACTTGCTGAGTCAACATTTTATTCTGAGCCAAAATGGCATTCAGAGCATCAATTTCAAGAACTCCCTTCCTTTGAGGTGTCACATTATTCACGGAATTCCTCTCAGAAGTGTACATGAACTGGTTATTTGCAACCATGTCAATAAGTTATTGAGCTTCTGCAGGCGTTTTCTTTAGGTGAATGGATCCACCTACAGAATGGTCCAATGACATCTTAGAGAACTTAGATAGACCATAATAGAATATATCTATCATGGTCCATTCTGAAAACATGTCAGAAGGACATCTTTTGGTCATCTGTTTGTATCTTTCCCAAGCTTTATAGAGGGATTCAGCATCTTTTTGTTTGAAGGTATGAACATCCACTCTAAGCTTGCTCAGCTTTTGAGAAGGAAAGAACTTAGCCAAGAAGGCCGTGACCAGCTTATCCCAAGAGTCCAGGCTATCTTTAGGTTGAGAGTCCAACCATGCTCTAGCTCTGTCTCTTACAGCAAAAGGGAAAAGCATGAGCTTGTAGACTTCAGGATCTACTCCATTAGTCTTAACAGTCTCACAGATCTGCAAGAACTCAGTTAAAAACTGGTAGGGATCTTTTGATGGAAGTCCATGAAACTTGCAGTTCTGTTACATTAGAGCAACTTGTTGAGGTTTCAACTCAAAATTGTTTGCTCCAATGGCAGGAATTGAGATGCTTCTTCCATCAAACTTGGAAGTAGGTGTAGTATAATCACCAAGCATCCTTCTTGAATTATTGTTGTTGGGTTCGGCTGCCATCTCCTTTTCTTGTTCGAAAATTTCAGCAAGGTTGTCTCTAGATCGTTGTAATTTAGCTTCCCTTAGTTTCCTCTCCAGAGTCCTTTCAGGTTTTGGATCAGCTTCAACAAGAATGCCTTTTTCCTTGTTCCTGCTCATATGAAAGAGAAGAGAACAAGAAAAGAAGAGAAGAGGAGTCCTCTATGTCACTGTAAAGAGGTTCCTTATTGTTAGTAGAAGAAGAAAGGGAATAAAGAAAAGAGAATCCAAACAGAAGGGTGAGGATAGGGGTAGTGATTTGAGATGAAGAGAGGTGAAGAAAAGTGTTAGTAAATGAATAAGTAAATAGAATAATATGAGAGAGGGAGAAATTTTTGAAAATAAATTTTAAAAAGGAGTTAAATGATTTTCGAAAAATAAAGATAAGAAATAAAATTAAAATTAAAATTCAAAACAATTAATTAATTAAAGAAAGAATTTTTGAAAAAGAGGGAGGTATTTTCGAAAATTAGAGAGAGAAAAGTTGTTAGGTGGTTTTGAAAAAGATAAGAAACAAACAAAAAGTTAATTAGTTAGTTGAAAAGGATTTGAAAATCAAATTTGAAAAGATAAGAAGATAAGAAGTTAAGAAGTTAGAAAAGATATTTTAAAATCAAATTTTTGGAAAAAGATAAAATTTTGAAAAAAAAACTATGATATAAAAGATAAAATGAAAAGATATGATTAAAAAGATATGGTTAGAAAAGATTTAATTTTTAAAATTAAAATTAATTACTTAACTAACAAGAAACTAAAAGATATAATTCTAGAATTTAAATATTGAACCTTTCTTAACAAGAAAGTAACAAACTTCAAATTTTTGAATCAATCATATTAATTGTTAGCATAATTTTTGAAAATAAAGATAAAACTAAGAAAAAGATTTTTGAAAAATATTTTAAAACATTAAATTTTTGAAAATTAAATAAAAAATGAAAAAGATTTGATTTTTGAAAAAGTTTTAATAAGATAAGATTTTTAGAATTTGAAAATTTGACTTGACTTACAAGAAACCACTAATTTTAAAAATTGTTGACTAAGTCAACCCAAATTTTTGAAATGTTGAGAGAGAAAAGGAAAAGATATTTTTTTATTTTGGAATTTTTAATGATGAGAGAGAAAAACACAAATATGACCCAAAATATGAAAATTTTAGATCAAAACCAATGATGCATGCAAGAACACTATGAATGTCAAGATGAACACCAAGAACACCTTGAAGATCATGATAAACATCAAGAACATATTTTTGAAAAATTTTTGATGCAAAGAAAACATGCAAGACACCAAACTTAGAAATCTTTAATGCTTAGACAATATGAATGCAAAGGTGCACATGAAAAACAATAAAAGACACAAAACAAGAAAACATCAAGATCAAACAAGAAGACTTACCAAGAACAACTTGAAGATCATGAAAAACACTATGAATGCATGAATTTTCGAAGAATGCAAGAAATATTTTTAAAGCATGCAATTGACACCAAACTTAAAACATGACCCAAGACTCAAACAAGAATCACAAAATATTATTAGTATTTTTGATTTTATGATTTCTTTTGTATTTTCTTTTGATTTTTTTCGGAAAAACATATAGGAAAAAGAAAACAAGAAATTCAAAATTTTTAATAAAAATTCCAGGAATCTTTCAATGTTAGCCTAAAGCTCCAATCCAAGGGTTAGACATGGCTTCATAGCCAGCCAGCTTTAGGATGGAATTACATGCATTGTGGTGATTAGTTGAAGCCTTAGTCCAAAAGAATTTGGATATGGCTTTACAACCAGCCAGGCTTCAACATGCTTCATGAAACTCTAGAATCCATTCTTAAAAATTCTGAAGCCATAGAATGATTTATTTTCAAAATCTTTTTTTTCGAAAATAGGGATAATTTTTTTTGAAAAATTTTTGAAAACAAAACAAAAAGAAAATTACCTAATCTGAGCAACAAGATGAACCGTCAGTTGTCCAAACTCGAACAATCACTGGCAACGGCGCCAAAAACTTGGTGCATGAAATTGTGATCATCAACAATGGCGCCAAAAACATGGTAGCGCTCTCAAACGTGAATCACACTTAGTCACAACTCCGCACAACTAACGAGCAAGTGCACTGGGTCATCCAAGTAATACCTTACGTGAGTAAGGGTCGATCCCACGGAGATTGTTGGTATGAAGCAAGCTATGGTCATCTTGTAAATCTCAGTTAGGCGGATAGTAAATGTTATAGAGTTTTTGAATAATAAATAAAACAGAAAATAAAGATAGAGTTACTCATGTAATTCAATGGTGGGAATTTCAGATAAGTGTGTGGAGGTGCTTGTCCCTGTTGGATCTCTGCTTTCCTACTGTCTTCCTTCAATCCTTCTTATTCCTTTCCATGGCAAGCTGTATCTAGGGCATCACCGTTGTCAATGGCTACATCCCATCCTCTCAGTGAAAAAGGTCCAAATGCTCTGTCACGGCATGGCTAATCATCTATCGGTTCTCGATCATGTTGGAATAGAATCCCTTGATTCTTTTGCGTTTGACATCACGCCCAACAATCGCGAGTTTGAAGCTCGTCACAATCATTCAATCCCTGAATCCTACTCGGAATACCACAGACAAGGTTTATACTTTCTAGATTCTCATGAATGCCGCCATCAATCTAGCTTATACCACGAAGATTCTAATTAAGGAATCCAAGAGATATGCGCCCGGTCTAAGGTAGAACGGAAGTAGTTGTCAGCCACGCATTCATAGGTGAGAATGATGATGAGTGTCACGGATCATCACATTCATCATGTTGAAGTGCAACGAATATCTTAGAATAAGAACAAGCGGAATTGAATAGAAAATAGTAGTAATTGCATTGAAACTTGAGGTACAGCAGAGCTTCACACCCTTAATCTATGGTGTGTAGAAACTCCACCGTTAAAAATACATAAGTGATGAAGGTCCAGGCATGGCCGAATGGCCAGCCCCCAAACGTGATCAAAAGATCAAAAAATACAATCAAAGACTAGACAATCCAAGACACTGAATACAATAGTAAAAAGTCCTATTTATACTAGACTAGCTACTAGGGTTTATAGAAGTAAGTAATTGATGCAGAAATCCACTTCCGGGGCCCACTTGGTGTGTGCTTGGGTTGAGCTTGAGCTTTACACATGTAGAGGCTTCTTTTGGAGTTGAACGCCAAGTTGTAACGTGTTTTTGGCATTCAACTCTGGTTCGTGATGTGTTTCTGGCGTTTGACTCCAGAATGCAGCATGGAACTGGCGTTGAGCGCCGGTTTACGTCGTCTAATCACGAATAAAGTATGGACTATTATATATTTCTAGAAAGCTCTGGATGTCTACTTTCCAACTCCGTTGAGAGCGCGCCATTTGTAGTTCTGTAGCTCTATAAAATTCATTTCGAGTGCAGGGAGGTCAGAATCCAACAGCATCAGTAGTCCTTTGTCATCCTTTTATCAGAGTTTTGCTCAGGTCCCTCAATTTCAGCCAGAAATTACCTGAAATTATAGAAAAACACACAAACTCATAGTAAAGTCCAGAAATGTTAATTTAGCATAAAAACTAATGAAAACATCCCTAAAAGTAGCTAGATCCTACTAAAAACTACCTAAAAACAATGCCAAAAAGCGTATAAATTATCCGCTCATCAAACAGCAATGCATAAGGACTATACATTTTATCAATACATGAGCATGTAGCCAATTCCCAATATTTTCAATAAAAATACAAAACTACCCTCTTATTCCCCCAATGTCCCAAGATTCCCACATTTGAATGTTACACACACACACTAGCATAAGCCAATCAAAGATCCAAATTAAGCACTTTTATTGCTTTTCGCTTTAAGGCTTGTAATGTACTAAAATAAGAACAAGTGGGTTAATCGTAGGCTCAAATTGGCTAACAATAGAAGATAAAAAGTAAGGCCATTTGGTTAAGTGAGCTAAATAAAATGATGGCCTCAATCATATAAATGCATGAATACACAAAATAATGGACATAAAGAATCAAACAAATCAAAGATTACAATTATAGAAAGAGAATAATGCACACAAGAATGGAAATAAGTGGTTATAAGATGTAACCACACCATTAGGCTCAAGTCTCACTTGCTTGTGTTCTTAGCTCAAAACATGATCCACAATATATATAATTCAAGAAAGTTACTATGAAAAGTTTTCACTCAAATCAATTGAGATGCCCTATAGATAGAAATCCTTGAAAAATTTCATTATTTTGACTAAGCTTATTGTATATATATATGCAAAATTAAGAAAATGCAAGTAAAAATCCTAAAAACCTAAGATGAAATGCAAAAGTGTTGGGATTAGAAATTTGTCACCCAAAATCACCGACCGGTCAGACGACCTCCCCACACTTAAAAGTTTGCACCGTCCTCGGTGCATTCAAAGATGAGCAAGGGGGTACGGCGACTCTCCGGGTTGCTACCTTCAGCAGGTAGGTCAATCGGTGCTGCGTATTCTTTGTCTTACTTCCATTGTTTCTTGTGGTGCATCCATCATGAAAAAAACAAATATATAACACCATAAGATGAGAAAATATAAAAACAAGGAAGCATACATTGTTGGAATGAGGTAAATCACTAGGAATGAGTGAGTGAATTAGTGTGACATTAATGACAAATAAGTGTGTGAATTCTAAATTGCGCGCGGTTTAGAACACACATTAGCATAAAAGTTATGTCACAATAGAAGCAAGTTCTTTATTCATTCTAGTGTGCTTAAAATGCTTTAAGTAAACTTGTGAGGTAAAACAAGCATTAAAGAAGCATGAAAGAATTCAAGTCAAACACATATGGAAGCATATGATCATGAACACAACGCATTAAGGTAAATGCACAACATCATCCATCAAGAGATTGCCTAATCAAGAAGAGAGTTCAAATCACATGGTGGCCAAATCATGCAATTCCAAAAGATTAAACATGCTTGTAGGCATTTCTCATCGCTTGGAATTCTTAAAAGGTAAGCATGAAAAACTGAAAACCAAGTAGCAAAATATAACCTCAACAATAGAATCCAACAAAGATTATATACAAAATGATGTTAAGATAACATCTTTCTATTATCCAGCAGAAATTAACGGTAAACACGAATAACAATCCAACACTTATAATGAAAAAGAGAAAATGAAATGAAAACTAACTAAAACTAACAAATCAACTAACTAACTAACTAAAATAAATGGTTATTAATGGTGTTTGGGAGTGTTGGATGAGGTGTAGAAGAAGAGAAGATGAAAGGAGGAGGAAAGAAATGGAAAGGGGAGAAGAAGAGAAATGTAGTGAATGAAGGACATCCGCGCATACGCACGCATGGCGCGTGCGCACGGATAGTGGTGCAATGGACGCAATGCGTACGCGTACAGGAGGCGTCCGCATCGATGGCTTATTCCGAGAGTGGCGCATACGCGGCAGGTGCGCGTACGCGCGAGTGGGTTTTGTGCCAAAGGCACAACGTTGGCGCAACATGGGCATAACTCTCTGGAAAATGTACCAGGAGTGCAGATGGAACTATCGGCGTGCGCGCGCACGGTGTGCTTGCACGTCAGTTTCGCAAGTTGCCAAAAGGGTGCGTACGCGCCAGGTGCACGTACGCGGGAATTGATTTGTGTCTTAGGCCCAATTTTTGCACAGTGCAGGCCTAACTCTCGGGTTTTTGGCTGGAGGTGGAACTTCTTAATCCACGTGTACGCACGCATGGTACACGCGCATGGATGGTCAAAAATGCTTTATGCACGCATACGCATGGATGGTGCTCTGTTTTTCAAAATTTTTTCTATGTTTTTGCACCAATCCAAGCATTCCAAACCTCCGAACAGCTACCAAAACACCTTAGAACCTTATTTAACATACTAAACTATCAAATATACTCAACAAACTAAAAAACATGAGATTAAACTAATTCTACCAATATGTACAAAAAGAGAAAAATGAAATTATATTACCATGGTGGGGTGTCTCCACCTAGCACTTTTGTTTATTGTCCTTAAGTTGGACTTATGGGGAGCTCCTCTCAAGGTGGCTTGTGCTTGTATTCATCTTGGAACTCCCACCAATGCTTGGTTCTCCATTGTGCCCCAGGATTTCTTATGGATTGAGCCATGTGTTGATGGAGTTCTTCACAAGCTTAGGGCTCCCAAAGTTGATCCTCTTCTTGTAATTCGGGATCCCACACTTTATTTTCACACCCGTCTTGAAGTTGATCATCATTGTTAGTCCATCCGAGTGGTAGGCATGATGAATTCTCAATATAGTGGCCAACAATCCTCCTAGACCCCTCTAGTTGAGCACTACTCCAACCTTTATATCTCATGTTTGAAGCATCAACCATAATGAGCCTTGATTTGCAATGCCAACCACAAAACATTTTTCTTTTACGCTTCATCCCACAAAGCTCCCTAAGTTGACCATCCATTTCAAGCAAGCCATACTCAAGTGGGACAATAAAGCTAATAGAAATGAGTTTTACCCACTTAAGTGAAGGAGTAGATGGCAACCTAGACAAAGAAGCTTCTAAGGATCTTGACAAAGCGTATTCAACTTCCGTCCTTGTATTTCTAAGGACTTCCACCTCTTCACAAGATCTCTTAATCTCAATCCTTTGTTCAACAATTTTATCTAACTCTTTTCCCTTACTCAATTCATAATAGGGAGGGTGAGAAAAATTTACCTCCACATTACTTTCCATCTCATCGGGAGAATGTTCTTCAAGTTCAAAGGATCTACCACCACTAGAATTTGATGCTTGCTCTTCATTGCCATGGGAACTCAATTCGTATTCTATCCCATCCAAGTCTTCATATGGAATATGCCTTGGAGGTTGTGCACATCCCTCCTCAACATCAATTTTAATCTTCTTGGAAAGGTCTTCTTCAACTCTAGGTTCTCATGGAGGTTTCACATCTCCTAAGTCTTCAACCATTTCTTCCTTTTCTTTTATAATCCTAGCTTCCTCTAATTGTTCCAACACAAAGCAACTTTCCTCATTTTCCACCGGAGTTTCCAATCTCTCTTTCATGCTATTTTCTTCATTCGATTCTCCACATGTAGCCATCAGAGTTCCTTGAGTGTTCAAGCATTGGGAGGCTAATTGCTTTGTTACCACATCCAAGGCGGCCATGAAATTTTGGACATTCCTTTTCATCTCTTCTTGCCCTTGAACATGAACACCAAGGGTTTCATCCATTAGAGATTAGGGTGGGTGGAAGGGTTCATCATTTTGGGAGAATGGTTCATGATAAGGAAGTGGTTCATCATAATAAACATGTGGTGGTTCAATATTCTCCATTTATTCCATTTGTGGCATAACACACTCCAATCCATTGTTCTCAAGTTGAAATTCTACAAATCCATTCATACCTCCCTCTTTGGTTGCTCCTCCACAATCATCCTTGGACATATGGTATGAGTCCCATGAGTCCAACTTTTGACGGACGGTTTCTTGAAGTTGATCCATAGCCTCCTTGATGCGATCCATTGGCTCTTGATCCAAGTTGCAAACATAAGTAGGATCATATTGCTCTTGGATTGATGGATATGAATGTTCTTCCCTGGAGGGTTGTGGTGGAAGGTAGAATTCATCTTGTGGTTGAAAGTTTTCACACACTGGAGGTGGTTCATCTTGGTCATAATATGGAGAAGGTGGTTCTTGGAAGTATTGAGGTTGGAATGGTGGTGGTTCAATATGTGGCTCATATGGCTCAAAAGGTGGTTGGTATGGTGGATATGGATTAGGGTCATATGAAGGTAGTTGGTAAAAAGGGGCTTGTGAGTATGGTTGAAGGCCATGTTGAGGACATGGCTCATAGGCATATGGTGGTGGTTCTTGAAAGTCACAAGGAGATTCAACATAGCCATTGGATTGATATGCATCAAAAAATGGCTCTTCTTCATAGTGCATTGGTGGAGGTTATTGCCATGAGGATTGATCATATGCATATGGCTCCTCCCACCTTTGGTTGTCCCATCCATGATACATCTCTTCATTGTGGCTCCCATTTCCTTCAACATAGTTGTAATCACACTCATAGCCAAAGTGAGAATTCATAATGGAAAAAGAAAACAAAAAAATCAAAAGATAATAGAAGACAAGAGAAATAAAATTCTACAACTAGAAAATAAAGCAAGAAGCAAGATATTCACACTATTCACATATGTACGATAACCAATAACACAACACCATTGCAATTCCCCGGCAACGGCGCCATTTTGATGATTAGATTTTTTATGGTTTAGAATTTCACTAATGAAATCTCGTTGTAAAGTATAGTTTCTAAACCAAGCAATAATCCTTTCATACGAAATATTGTTTGTCACAAGTAACAAACCCCTAAAATTTATAAACCAAAGTATTAAACCTCGGGTCGTTCTCCCTAGGAATTGTAATGAAGTGTCTTATTATTGGTTGTGAGTTATATTTGGGGTTTTTAAGATTTTAGACAAGAATTACAAATGGCAAGGAAAATAAACTAACAACTAACAAAGCTCTTGGCAAGATATGAGAACTTGAAGGTGCGCGTAAGCCCCTGGTGCACGCGCGCGTCCATGGGCGAGTTCAACTCTTTGGCTTTTCATGATTTCTCCACTTTTCATGCTTTCCTCTTCTCTCCTTTGATCCATTCCTAGCCTTTTCAATCTGAAATCACTAACAAACAAATCAAGGCATCTAGTGGAATCAAAGGGAGATTAAAATCATCAAGTTAAAGGCCTAAAAAGCATGTTTTCACATCTAAGCACAAATTAAGGGACAATCATGAAACCATGCTATTTCATTGGATAAATATGGGTAAAAGGTATTAAAATCTCCTAAAATCAATACAAGATAAACCCTACAAATAGGGTTTATCAAAAGGCTCAAAAAGTAGTTTACAATGGTAGATGTAAGTGTTGGCCATATGGGTTAAGTGAGTTCAAGTTAAAAAAAATGGCGTCAATCAAACTAAATGCAATTCTAAACATTAAATATAGGACATATAGACTAAAGCAAACCTAGGATCACAATCATAAAAGGAGTTTATAACACGCAAGAACAAAAATTGTGGTTGATAATGTGCAACCACATAATTAAAGCTCAAATCTCACTTGGTATTTGTTCAAGCTCTTTTCTATGTTCCATAAAAAGATGCTTCAAGCAATTTCAAAACATGTTTTCAAATCTAATCAATGGAGTGCCCAAAAAGGGATTTCTTGAAAGTTCTTTGTTGTTTTACCAAAATTATTTACTATCTAGGCAACATGAAAATATAACTACACTAAAACTATAAGCAAACTAAGATATATACGAGCAATCTAAGTAAAGCACAATGCGATACCAATGAATATTCACAAAAAACAAAACTATAAAAACAAGGAAATAGTGCAAAGTGTTGAGAAAGAGAAATTTATGCGCCAAATTTGTGGATCCTCCCCCACACTTAAACGTTGCACGGTCCTCCGTGTATGCACTCAATCCGGGGGTGAAGAGATGCTCTAAGAGGCTCCACCTTCAGCTGGTGGGCACCGGGCCTCCGGGTTGCTATATAAACAAGATTTGAGGAAAAGTAAGTTGTTGTAGTATAATGAGGACAATGTGTGTTCTAACTGCACATGGTTTGGAACTCAACACATTGGCCAAGCAAAACGGCAACCACATAATCAAAAGAAATAACATGCGTTCCTCTATCAAGTGGCCTAGGGTGCAAGTAAAGTAAAACTTAAGGCACAAGCAAACCTAGATAGCCACAATAGTGAATTGAGTATTTGAGATATTGGATATTGAAATGGTACAAGTAAAAGCTCAAAATTAATAGAAAATGGCACAATTAACAATAACTAATTTAATGATAAAAATAAATTAATTATTCATCCTTAGGAAAAATGAAATAATCACACGTATAAGATGCTTGTTACAAAAAGTGACAAGTCTTGATAAGAATCAGGTCAAGTCAACTAAAAAAATAAAATGCAAAGCATTAACAAGGAACAAATACCTTGTTATGTGATTATAGTCACTTAAGAACCATGATGAGTAAGTAGTTCAACTCAATTCACTAAATTAAAAGTGCACAATTCTTGATTAGCTTGCCAGACAAGGATATAGCCTAACACATATGGTCGCGACAACATATGCATCAAACTCACAATTCAATTAGGCTATCACACAAGGACTTAATGCTTAGTGCACATATTCTTTAAATTAAAATTCAAGCAAGAAGTAACCCAATCTACATTAAGCAAACACTTGCAACTTATTCAATTAACAAACAACTAAACAACAACTAACAAAATTACTAAAATAGGAATGAAATACAAACAAAACAAAGTAAAGCAAGTAGAGAGGAAGGAAAAAGCAAGAGAAGAGAGGGGTGGAAGAGAGAAGAAGAGAAGAAGTAGAGAGAAGAGATGAAAAGAAGTGTAATGGTGGGAAAACAGGGGCTTGCGTACGCACGCTAGGTGGAAAATGTAGTTGTGCGCGCGCACAACAACGTGCGGGCGATGCGAACAGAAGGGGTATAAGGGTCTGTGCGCACGCACAGAGGCGTGTGCGGACGCACAGAGGGGAAAGAGGGGGGTGTTCCCACACACAAGGGGTGTGTGTGCTGCGAGTAGAGGGGATTCCAAAGGTTGTGCGTGCGCACAGAGCTATGCACATGCACATGCAGTTTTTTTAAAGATAGATGAAGCGTTAAAATTGCCAGCTATCTCGACATGTGTATGTACGCACACAGGTCCGTGCGTGCACACACAACGCAAAAAGATGGGAGATGCGGACGCACAAGGCGTGTGATTGCTCCCACCAGAAGGGGTGCAAGCTGGTGTGCGCGCGCACAGAACGCGAAAATTGGGGATGTGTGCATACTCACAGGTGTGTGCGTACGCACATGCTCTGTTTTTCTCAAAAAATTTTAGTGCTCTAAGGCATCAAACATGACATCTAAAATAGCATTTTCAACCCCAAAACATATTATTCGTCAAAAACACATGATCTAAACTAAAATCTATGCAAATTAAGCTTGAATTTAAACTAAGCCTAAGCTATCTACAAGAGAAAAAATGCAATAAATGAAAACTATGTACAAAGAGAGAGTTAGAAAGGTGTTATCATGGTGGGGTGTCTCCCACCTAGCACTTTTATTTAGAGTCCTTAAGTTAGACTTTATTGAGAAGCTTGAAAAATGCCTGGGTCTCCAAACTCTCCATTGATTGCGCCAAGCTTGGATGGAGTGTCCCACAAGCCATGAGCTCCCAACAAGAAAAACAAAAAGCAACCAAGAAAAATATATTCACAATATTAACATATTCACAATAGCAAACGAAAACCAAGATATTCACATATTAACATATTCACAATCAACCAAAAATAAGCAAGTAACATATGCACAATTAACCAAAGACAAACTATTCACATATTCACATATTAACAATAGCCAAAAACAACACCATTGCAACTCCCCGGCAACGGCGCCAAATTTGACAACGACCAAAAGCATGGGTGTGGATTTTCGCACTAAAAGGAGGATTGACGTTGCAAGTATAGTCCAAACCCAACAATTGATCATCAATCAAATGTTATCACTATTCAAACCAAATATAAACCGAGAGTATTTAGACTACTGGGTCGTCTTCCCTAGGAGTTGCAATTAAGTGTCTATCATTGACTTTGAGAGGAAATGGGGGATTGGGAATGCAAAAGAGAGCAAGAGATGTAAAGTGCAAGAAAGTAAATGATCATGCAAGAAGACTCTTGGTGAGAATTAGGGAATTTAAGATTCCTATCCTAGTTATATGAACCACAAACATGACAATTGTGTAGAATCAATCCCAATTAGTCAATCCTACATGAGGATTAGTCAAAAGGGCATAATTGATCCCAATCCCTAAGTCCTAAGTCAACACTAGTGGGTCACATAGAGTCAAGGGAAACCAAACCAATTAACAATCCTCACACAATGCGGAATGGACATCCACAACTCAATTCCACCAAAACACCCAACTTCTCAACCAAGAGTATGAAAACTAAACATGCAAGAAATAAAAGTCAAAGCAATAAAAGTCAAAGTAAGGAAAATTAAAATGCAAGAAACCTCTTGGCAAGTAATTGAGAGCTAAGATTACCTATCCTAGCCATTGACCACAAACACATGATGATTATGAAGAGTTAATCCTACTTAGTCAACCCTACATCGAGGATAAGTTAAGTAGGCATAGTTGATTTCAATCCATAAGTCCTTTGTCAACACTTGTGGTCACATAGAGTCAATGGAGACCAAATCAACTAACTACTCTAATGTATCAAACAAGAATGGACATCAATGACTCAAGGGGTCACCAAAGTCATCAATTTCAAGCCAAGAGTGGAGAAAAACTAAGTAAAAACTAAGCCAAGCATTTTATCAAACACATGGTGTGCATGAAAATAAAATAACATTAAATTGCATTAAAAATAAATTCTAACTACCAAATGCAAGAAAATGATAATAACAACTAAAGAAAGCAATAATCAACATGAAAACATAAATTGCATTAATTGAAATTAAAATTAACAAAAGTATCCATAAACATAAAAGTGACAACACTATGGCCGCTCCAACGAGAGTTACTCTTAAGGAAGCAGGTGCACCGGACTTTGTTCTTCAACCTCTTCATGTGATTCACCCAAACTTGATTGCAAACTTTGAGCTTAAGACCGCCTTGATCAATCTTCTACCGAAGTTCCACGGACTTCCCGTACAAGATCCTATTAGACATCTTAAGGACTTTCAAGGTGTATGCTCAACAACTAGGCGGGAAGGCTCCGATGAGGTTGCTATATGGTTATTTGCCTTCCCATTATCTCTTGAGAGAAGAGCCAAGGAGTGGTTCTACACTTTACCTAGTGAGGTTATTTACCATTTTTGACTTGCTTAGAAGGGAGTTTCTAGATAAATTCGTTCCCGTGGAAATGACGGACAAGTTAAGGAAAGAGATTTCATGCATTGTACAAGGTGAGATGGAAACTCTATACGAGTATTGGCAGCGGTTTCGTAAGCTTCTAGACTCATGTCCCAACCACATAATTAACACTCAAGTTTTGCTTAGCTATGTGTGTCAATGAATGAGACCACAAGATAAAACTCTATTGGATACTTCAAGCAATGGTTCCTTATCAAAGTATAGGATGGCGGAGGAGGCATGGCAACTTATTACCGACTTGGCCGAGTCCATTCAACACGCTAGACGAAGGACCAACCATCCAAAGACCGTAAATAAAGTATCTTGTAGTAGTGAGACCGCCACCCTTGCCAAATCCTTGGGTGAGATGACAAGCCTTCTTAAGCAACTCCAACTTGGCCAACAACAACCTCCACAATAATCTCAACCTCCATCTCCTCGACACCAACCGAGTCAACAATTGGTTCCTCAACATGCGTGTGGGATTTGCTCTTGTTACTCTCACTACACGGATGAGTGTTCAACCCTCCAAGAAGATAATACCCTAGCGGCTACCTACAATTTCTTTGACTGGCCGAACCAAGGGTATCGCCACCAAGGAAGCAACTATAACCACGTAGGAAATTACAACCAAAGTTGGCAAGAGAACTCTAACCAATATTGGATGGATAGCTATAATCAAGGAGGAAGGGATAATGGAGGGAATCAAAGGTGGAACACCAACCATCAACAATAACGATACCAACAAAACCAATCATACTCCCAACGAAACCAAGGAAGAAATTACCAAACCTACCAACCACCACACCAAAGACAACTACCTCAACCCAACCAATCACAAAATCCCTAACTCACTTATCCTTCCCCTTCCAACCAAGATGAGACCCTCCGTTCTATCCATCAAGGACAAAGAGAACTTCAAAACACACTTACCTCTAGTCTCATCGGTATTACATCTATTCTTCAAGCCCTTGTAGCCCGCTTGGAACCACCCTCTACCTCCACTCCTCAAGCTTCAAATTCTAGTGCCATACCCTCTCAACCTCTACCCAACTCCAAGGGTGGCATCAACGCCATTACCTTGAGGTCCGGAACCAAATTACAAGAGACGAGGCCAAAGGAACCAAGCCCAATAATAGTCACTCAAGAAGAGGAAATGGTTGAGATAGAAGAAATTGAAGAAGAAGGTGAGGCACAAGAGGTAGTTGAAGATGAAATCTCTCAACCAAGAAGTGAAGCCTCTAAAGATGAGATGGTTTTGGAGGAAGTTGACCAACCAATCCCATTTCCTACACTAGCAAGGAAGGCTAAGAAGCGTGTATAACTTGACCCCAAGATGGTGGAAATGTTCAAGAAATTTGAGGTAACTATCCCTCTCATTGATGCTATCCATCAAGTACCTAAATATGCTAAGTTTCTTAAGGACTTATGTTTGAACAAATATAGAATCCATGAGTTAGAAACTATTCCATTGGGGAGTTCTATTTCGGCTTTGATGGGAGCATTACTGGAAAAATGTGGTGATCCGGGCCGTGCATGGTTACTTGCACCATAGTTGAAATGCAATTCATTGATTGTATATGTGATCTCGGTTCATGTGTTAGTATTATGCCTCTTTCTGTTTATCATATATTGAAGCTCCCATCGTTGAAGCGGTCGGCGGCTAGGTTTGTCTTAGCGGATAAAAGCATAAAAACTGTGATGGGTATTGAGGAAGATGTGTTGGTAAACATAAAGGGTTTGATATTCCCAATTGATTTTCATATCCTTGAGATGCCACCAAGTGAATTCGAAGGGACATCATCCATCCTGCTTGGGAGGCCATTTTTGAGGACCTCTAGATTCAAGTTGGATGCCTACTCGGGAACTTATTCATTTGAGATCGATGGGAGAGTCATAAGTTTTAGCCTAGATGAAGCAATAAGGCACCCACCAGAAAACCATTCCATATTCTAGTGCGACTTAATTGACAACATTGTGGCTGAAGTGCATTATGCAAAGCTAGATGAGAAGAATATGATTGTGAACCAAGTGAAGAAAATACCCCACCCTATCCGGAATCACCGAAAGTTCAAGTGTCAAGTCAAGAACTAAATGTAGAATTGAAGCCACTATTGTCCCACCTAAAGTACTCCTACCTTGATGAAGCCCACAAGTTCCTAGTGATTGTTACAAGAGAACTCACTCCTCAACAAGAAGAGAAGTTGCTCCATGTTTTGAAGAAGAACAAAAGGGCCATAGGTTGGAGCTTGGCGGATCTAGTGGGCATAAGCCCCCAAGTGTGCAAGCACCGAATATTCCTAGAAGAAGGAGCTAGACTGGTTCGACAACCTCAAAAGTGACTAAATCCTACAATTTTAGAGGTTTGGAAAAAAGAAGTCACCCGGCTATTAGAATCGGACATCATCTACCCCATTTTGGACAGTGAATGGGTAAGTCCCGTCCAAGTTGTGCCAAAGAAGTTTGGGGTGACCACTATCAAGAATGAAAGCGGGGAGCTTATAGCTATACGGGTGCAAAACTCTTGGCGGGTGTGCATTGACTACCGATGGTTGAACCCGGACACTAGAAAGGATCATTTTCTGCTACCGTTTATCGATCAAATGCTTGATTGGTTATCCGGTAAATCTCATTACTATTTTCTAGATGGCTATTCAGGGTACTTGTAAATACACATTGCTTTAGAAGACCAAGAAAAAACATTTACGTGCCCCTTTGGAACTTATGCCTATGAGCGTATGCCATTTGGCCTATGCAATGCACCGGCAACTTTCCAAAGGTGCACGATGAACATATTTGCGGATTTTCTAGAGCATTACATGGAAGTATTCATGGATGACTTCAGTGTCTTTGGGGACTCTTTTGATCATTGCTTGGATAACCTTGCAAAAGTTTTGGAAAGATGTACTAAATTGAACCTTGTCTTAAATTTTGAGAAGTGTCATTTTATGTTTAGGCAATGTATTGTTTTAGGACATATTATTTCCAAAGATGGTATCTTTGTGGATCCAGCAAAGATCAATGTTATATCTAGCTTGCCTTACCCCTCCTCCGAGAGGGAAGTCTGTTCGTTCCTTGGACATGCAGGTTTTTATCAAAGATTTATAAAGGACTTTAGTAAGGTAGCATTGCCACTATCTCGATTGTTGCAGAAAGACGTTAAGTTTGACCTAAGTGAAGAATGCATGGCAGCTTTTGACAAGCTTAAGGTTGCATTGACCCAAGCTCCCATCATGAGACTTCAAACTATGCGGTGGGAGCTGTGTTAGCACAATGCGAGGGTAAGAATCCATATGTCATAGCCTATGCATCAAAAACATTGGATGGAGCACAATCCAATTACACTACCACCGAGAATGAGCTATTGGCTATTGTTTTCGCTTTGGATAAATTCCAAGCTTACTTGGCTCCAAGGTGGTAGTGTAATCGGATCATGTGGAATTAAAATATTTGTTGGCTAAAAAGGAATCCAAACCGAGATTGATTATATGGGTTTTATTATTGCAAGAATTTGACTTGGAAATCAAAGATAGGAGTGGTTCATAAAATCTAGTGGCAAATCACTTAAGTCGCCTTGAACACACCAAGGGCGATTCCACTCCTATTGATGATTCTTTTCCCTTTGAGGGCTTGCAAGCAATCTCGGAAGTCATTCCTTGGTATGCACCAATAGCCAATTACTTGGTATCCCGCACCTTTCCTCCTAATCTCTCCAAGCACCAAAATAATAAGCTAAAAAGTGAATCCAAATACTATGTGTGGGATGACCCATACCTTTGAAAATGTGGTGCGGATCAAGTAATTCGGAGGTGCATTCCACAAAATGAATTCCAATCAATCTTAGAAGCTTACCACTCCTCCGAGGGAGGTGGTCATTATGGACCTCAAAGGACGGTAAGAAAAATTCTAGATTGTGGATTTTGGTGGCCAACTCTTTTCAAGGATTCTGCTCTATTTTGTAAATCTTGCTCTAAATGTCTTAGATTTGGTAATATCTCCAAGAAGAATGAAATACCCCAACAAACCATGCTATTTTGTGAGATTTTTGATGTGTGGGGAATTGACTTCATGGGGCCATTCCCAAACTCTAATGGCATTCTCTACATTCTACTTGCAGTTGATTATGTGTCCAAATGGGTGGAAGCGATACCCACCCGGATGGACGATGCTAATGTAGTCCTTTCTTTTGTGAGGAATAATATAATTTGTCACTTTGGGTCACCACGAGCAATCATGAGTGATCAAGGTTCACATTTTTGCAACAAAAGAATGGAAGGACTCATGAAGAAATATGGCATCATACATAAAGTAGCCACGGCCTATCACCCACAAATAAACAGCCAAGCTGAGGTTTTTAATCGGGAGATCAAGCGCATCTTGGAAAGGATTGTGAAACCTAATAGAAAAGATTGGAGTTCTAAGCTTCCCGATGCGTTTAGGCCTACCGAAAAGCGTATAAGACGCCAATTGGCATGAGCCCCTTTCGGTTGGTATATGGCAAAGCTTGCCACTTACCGGTGGAGGTAGAGCATAAAGCATATTGGGCCGTCAAGAAGTACAATCCAAGTTTGGGAAGGGCCGGAATTGAGAGAAAGCTACAATTAGTGGAATTGGAGTGTTTGAGGTTAGAAGCCTATGAGAACTCTAGACTTTACAAGGAAAAGATGAAAGCCGTACATGACAGGAACATAAGTAGAAGAGAATTTAGAGCCGGCGAACTAGTCCTTCTCTAGAATTCAAGATTAAGATTGCTGCCCGAAAAACTAAGGTCAAGATGGGAAGGACCTTATTGGGTAGAGAAGGCGAAACCGTACGGGGTCTATCATTTGCGCCATCCTTCAAGCCCCGACATCTTCAAGGTTAATGGGCATCGTCTAAAGTTGTATCATGGTGAAAAAATGAAATGCAACAAGGAAATTGAGATATTCCTTTTGGAAGATGCACCTCATGGCAGAGAGAATTGAGCTAGTAACCATCCAACTTAAGGACATTAAGCAAAAGTGCTAGGTGGGATACACCCCACCATGGTGAGATCTGCCTTTTTGTCTCTCTTGTATATAGTTCTTGAACCTTTTGATGATTTGTGATTACTTAGCTATAGAATTGTTTGGATAGATTTGTTTTTGGTTGCAATAGATAAATTGTTCATGAAGATTTGCATTTGATTTTAAGTGGGGTGGATTGATAGTGTGGAGGAGAACACCCCATTTTTAGGTATTGCATGGAGTTTTGGGTGTTTTTGTCCCCTTTAGCTTGCTTGCCTACTGAATTTATGAAAAAAGTGGATTTCTTCATGCTTTTGAAAAAAAAAGGGGGGGAAATCCACGCGTGCACGTGCTAGACGCATCCACGTCGATGGCCTTTGCAACTCCTGGTTCAGAAATCCAGAGAGTTATGCGAGAATTGAGCCAGCACTGAGCTCCACGCTTGACGCCACTCACACGTGCGCGCACTTGGTGCGTACGCGTCCATGACTCTGAGTGTACAACCCACGCGTTCACGTGGCCGACGCGAACGCATCGATAGTGCCACCTACACCCCTAGTACATTTTTCTAGAGAGTTAGGCAAACTCTGAGCTAACACTATGCCCTGCGCCTAACCTAGCTCACGCGTGCGCGCACCTGGTGCGTACGCGTCCCTCTACTGCTTTGCGAATCAACGCGTAAGCGTGCATGCCACATCCGCGTCGATCGTGCCACTTGCACTCTTGGTAAAATTTTCCCGAGAGTTGCGCAAACATTGCGCCAACACTGTGCTAGGAGCACAACTCCCACAGACGCGGAGTCGTACGTGACACTTGCGTGTCCATCTACCTTCAGCCACTCCCACGCGTGTGCGCACCATGCGCGTGCGCGTCGATCGTTATGCAGCCAACCCTTGGTACATGAACCAGAGAGCTGTGCGAGCTTTGGGCTAACATTGTGCCACTAGCACAACTACCCTCACGCGTGCACGCCAATTACGCGTACGCACCATTCCACGTCCCTACTTCTTTCTGCCCATCCGCGCGTACGCGTGCAGGGTGCGCACGCGTCAATTTCATGATATGACTTACCTGTAGCACGCCTATTCTGAAATCCCTCTTCTCTTAGCTCCATCTTCTTCCTCTAATCTCACATTCTCTACTCCTTCAACCACCACTATCACCCTCTCTCAGCCCCTTCCACCAGCGGCGCTTACCAACGGCAACCACCACCTCCGGCGATCCCACACTCTTTTCTCTCCTCTCTTTCCCCATTTCTTCTTATCTTCCTCTCTCACTTGTATTCTCCATTACCTTTTTCTCCCTCTCAAGGTACTCTTACCTTTCATTTTTCTCTGTTTTACTTCTTTCTCTTTCTTTCTTTAGTTGCATTTCCTTGCTTTCCTTTTTAGTTAACTTCTTTTTCATGCTTACTTGTTTGTTTGCTTTTTCTTTCTTTTTCTATTTTTCATGGGTGTTGTGGGTAAAGATTTCTCTTGCATTAATGGGTTCATTTGTTATGGTTGATTTCCTTGCAATACGTGGTGCTCTATGATGATTGATGATGCTTTGTGGGATGCTACATTATTGCATTTCCTCCATTTGTTCATTGCTTAAGGGTTGCACACCAAGTGTTTGATTAAAGGCACATATGAGTTTTTGTTTAAAATTTGACTTAATACTTCCCACTTAATGTTCCTTCTCACTCACTTGTGTATTCCTATGTGCATTGAGACCCTTAGTCTTCATGTTCCACATTTACATGCTCACCCCTTATGACTTGCTTCTTGATTATTGATGTTTGAGTGTATGCTTCTCATGCCTTTTATTTGCATGCTTATACCACTCTTGCATCACATGCTAGTGACTTGCCATTATTCCCATTATTGTCTTAGTTATATGGTGCAGCTGTCATGTATTTAAGACACTATTCTTATATGGCCACTTGCATGTTTACCATTTATAAGTGTTCCTTTGAGTTTAATGTCTCTTGCTTTCCCCCTTTCATAGGATGGTCATAAAAAAGGATAAGGGAAAGGCACCGAAGAAACAGCCTACCAAAAAGGCACCTCAAGAATCCACCAACAAGGCGCACCAAGCACCAAAGGCTATGCCCCTCCTCAAGAAGGTAAGGAGCATCATCAATGTTGATGCACTAGAGAAGGATAACCCTGCGACGGATCCAACTAGGTTCCCCAACCGATACTGTGAGCTTGTATACCCCATGATGTTTGAAAAGAACTATCACGCAGAGCCTCTTCTTGCCCCTCCGGCTCATGTTGTTCCGTTTGTGATACCCCGCATCGAGCGGCGGCAGTGGGGGTTTCTCATGCGACAACCACAGAAAGCCAACTTATATTGGGTAGTGGAGTTTTACTCCAACTACCACTCCCCTTCTCTTGCATCAGTTTTTGTGCGTTGGGCGCAAGTTCCCGTCACGAAGGAAGCTATTCAAGGAGTGCTTAGGACCAGGCCATTAGCGAATGGGATTGATGCTTACCAGGAGGTCTTGTCGCAGCGTTGTGAATATGGTTTCGATTGGGATGACATTCTCTGGGTTATTGCCATACCCAAAGCATTTTGGATTCGAGGGCGAATGAGACCCCGACCCAAGGGCATTGACGTGTGTTATCTCACTGTGGAGGCTCAGCCATGGGCCCAAATCTTAGCCCATAATGTGCTCCCAAGCACCCACGGGTCATCTATCACCGCCGAGCTAGCCTTATTGGTTTGGTGCGTCCTTACAGAGAAACCGGTCAACATCCCATCCATCATCTGACAAGTCATGGGGCGTACCCATGCAAGGAGAAACCTACCTTTCCCCGCTTTGGTAACCGATTAGTTGCTGCAGCCGGTGTTCCCCGAGAGACTAAGGATCGGAAGGCGATGATCCCGGTAGAGGGCAATGTAGTCCCAACCGGGAGATATCTCAAGCCTCCGGTAGACACCGGGCACCTTGACGTGACCAGTCACCAGGGCATATCCACTGCTTCATCCGTACCACCAAGATCCCACCAACGCCTTGAGGATCTCCACAAGAAGATAGGTCATTATGAATGGCAAAACCAACGCCGGTATGCTTACGTGAAGAAGCTTTTAAGTGTTGTCACCTGACCTATGGAGGAACCGTATATCTCCACATCTATCGCAACCTCAAGGGAAGATAGCGATGATGAGGGAGATGATGGACATTCCGGAGCCGGTCGCCCATTGCGCATCACTCATAGCACGGAAGATCGTGCTAAGTTTTAAGTGTGGGGAGGTTGGCCGACCGATCTCCATAGGTAACACCCGAATAAACTTTGACTTTCTTTTGCCAGTTAGGATAGATTGCATGATTAGGTTTTTGCTTTTTGACACCATTTGCATTATAGTTATTTCTTGTTAGGTCTATTTGGTTAGAGTAATGATTTCTTTTCCAAGGAACTAGAATTTTAGGGAAACCTACCAATTTTGAAAAAAAATTGATGTTAAACTTACTTGAAGAATGTAATTTGGAACATGGATTTTGAGTTGAGAACACAAGCAATTGTTCTCTCTTTATGATTGTGATCCTTGATTTGTTTAATTCTATATGTCCGACTATTCCTTGTATTCATGCATTTATATAATTGGGGCCATTATTTCATTAGCTCACTTACCGAAATAGCCTACCTTTTATCCTCCATTGTAACCAATTTTGAGACTACGCTTAACCCGATTGTTCTTTATTTTAGCACATTACAAGCCTAAAGCGAATAACAATAAATGCCCCTTGTTTAGATCTTTGATTAGCTTAGGCTAGTGAGAGTGTTTATTATTCAAGTTTGGGGAGATTTGGGAACATTGGTTAGGATAAAGGGGTGTTTTTTTCTATATTTGGGAATTTGGTGCATGCTCGTGTATTGATTAAATGTATAGATCTTATGCATTGATATTCTTGCATATAGTTCGAAAAAAAATTGAGAAAGACGAAAGAAAAGAAAAAGAAAAAAATATACATGGAAAAAAAAAAGAAAAAAATGGAAAGAGAAAGAAAAAGAAGGAAAACAATAACAAAGGGGACAAAAATGCCCCAAAGTAAAGTCCAATAAGAGTCAATGCATAAGTGTTGTGAAATGGAAAGAAGATACATGAGTATGTGAAAAGTGAAAGATGGGTAGTTAGGTTAGTTTCGAACTTGTATTGGTCATTGTATAGGTTAGGTGGGAAAGTCTAGGTTAATCAAAGATTCAAATTCGAGCCCACTTAACCATATATGATCCTACCTTAACTCCAACCCTATTAGTAATTTGAAGCTTCCATGTGTAGAGGTCTTCCTTGGAGTTAAACGCCAGTTTGTAACTTGTTTCTGGTGTTTAACTCTGCTTTGCAACTTGTTTCTAGCGTTTAACGCCAGAATAGGGCAGAAAGCTGGCGTTAAACGCCAGTTTGCATCATCTAGACTCGGAAAAGTATGGACTATTATATATTGCTGGAAAGCCCTGGATGTCTACTTTCCAACGCTATTGAGAGCCCGCCATTTGGACTTCTTTAGCTCCAAAAATTCCATTTCGAGTGCAGGGAGGTCAGAATCCAACAGCATCGGCAGTCCTTTGTCAGCCTCTGAATCAGATTTTTGCTTAGGTCCCTCAATTTCAGCCAGAAAATACCTGAAATCATAGAAAAACACACAAACTCATAGTAAAGTTCAGAAATGTGAATTTTGCTTAAAAACTAATAAAAATATATTAAAAGTGAGTAAAACATACCAAAAACTATATAAAAATAATGCCAAAAAGCGTATAAATTATCCGCTCATCACAACACCAAACTTAAATTGTTGCTTGTCCCCAAGCAACTGAAAAAAAATAGGATAAAAAGAAGAGAATATAATATGAATATCACAATATCATTGAAACTTAGTCCCAATTAGATGAGCGGGGCTAGTAGCTTTTTGCTTCTGAACAGTTTTGGCATCTCACATTATCCTTTGAAAATTCAGAATGATTGGCATCTATAGGAACTCAGAATTTTAGATAGTGTTATTGATTCTCCTAGTTCAGTACGTTGATTCTTGAACACAGCTACTTTATGAGTCTTGGCCGTGACCCTAAGCACTTTGTTTTATAGTATTACCACCGGATACATAAATGCCACAGAGACATAATTGGGTGAACTGGTGCACGAAATCACAATCACATTTTTGCAATTCCGCACAACTAACTAGCAAGTGCACTGGGTCGTCCAAGTAATACCTTACGTGAGTAAGGGTCGATCCCACGGAGATTGTCGGCTTGAAGCAAGCTATGGTTATCTTGTAACTCTTAGTCAGGATATCAATAATTCTCAGATTTAATTGTAAAAAGTAAAAGAACATGAAATAAATACTTGTTTTGCAGTAGTGGAGAACAGGTTGAGGTTTTGGAGATGCTATATCTTCTGAATCTCTACTTTCCTACTGTCTTCTTCTTCATGCACGCAAGGCTCCTTCCATGGCAAGCTGTATGTTGGGTTTCACTGTTGTCAATGGCTACCTCCCATCCTCTCAGTGAAAATGTTCAACACATGCTGTCACCGCACGGCTAATCATCTGTCGGTTCTCGATCATGTCGGAATAGAATTTAGTGAATCTTTTGCGTCTGTCACTAACGCCCAACACTCGCGAGTTTGAAGCTTGTCACAGTCATTCAATCCTCGAATCCTACTCGGAATACCACAGACAAGGTTTAGACTTTTCGGATTCTCAAGAATGGCCGCCAATGGGTTCTAGCTTATACCACAAAGATTCTGCTTAAGGAATCCAAGAGATACACACTCAAATGAAGGTAGAACGGAGGTGGTTGTCAAACACACGTTCATAGGTGAAAATGGTGATGAGTGTCACGGATCATCACATTCATCAGGTTGAAGAACAAGTGGTATCTTAGAATAGAAGCAAGTGTGATTGAATGAAAAATAGTAGTAATTACATTAATCCATCAAGACACAGCAGAGCTCCTCACCCCCAACCATGGGGTTTAGAGACTCATGCCGTAGAAGATACAGTATGAAACGTGTAATGTGTCATGAGAGATGCAGATACAATAGCAAAAAGTCCTATTTATAGTGAACTAGTGACCTAGGGTTTACAAGAATGAGTAAATGACGTAAAAATCCACTTCCGGGGTCCACTTGGTGTGTGCTTGGGCTGAGCATTGAAGCTTTCATGTGTAGAGACTTTTCCTGGAATTAAACGCCAGCTTTTGTGCCAGTTTGGGCGTTTAACTCCAACTTTTGTGCCAGTTCCGGCGTTAAACGCCGGGAATTCTGAAGCTGATTTGGAACGCCGGTTTGGGCCATCAATTCTTGGGCAAAGTATGGACTATTATATATTGCGAAAAAGCCCCGGATGTCTACTTTCCAACGCAATTAAGAGCGCCCCAATTCGGTATCTGTAACTCCAGAAAATCCACTTCGAGTGCAGGGAGGTCAGAATCCAACAGCATCTGCAGTCCTTTTTCTGCCTCTGAATCAGATTTTTGTTCAGGTCCCTCAATTTCAGCCAGAAAATACCTGAAATCATAGAAAAACACACAAACTCATAGTAAAGTCCAGAAAAGTTAATTTTAATTAAAAACTATAAAAATATAATAAAAACTAACTAAAATTTACTAAAAACATACTAAAAATAGTGCCAAAAAGCGTATAAATTATCCGCTCATCATGAACCTTTTCAGATTGTGACTCAGCTTTGCTAAAGTCCCCAGTTAGAGATGTCTAGAGTTCTTAAGCACACTCTTTTTTCTTTGGATCACGACTTTAACCACTCAGTCTCAAGCTTTTCACTTGGACCTGCATGCCACAAGCACATGGTTAGAGACAGCTTGGTTTAGCCGCTTAGGCCTGGATTTTATTTCCTTGGGCCCTCCTATCCATTGATGCTCAAAGCCTTGGATCCTTTTTACCCTTACCTTTTGGTTTAAAGGGATATTGGCCTTTTCTGCTTGCTTTTTCTTTTTCTTTCTTTTTTTTTTAATTTTTGCCACTTTTTTTAATTTTTTTCCGCAAGCTTCTTCTTTTTCGCTGCTTTTTCTTGCTTCAAGAATCAATTTCATGATTTTTCAGATTATCAATAACATTTCTCTTTGTTCATCATTCTTTCAAGAGCCAACAATTTTAACATTCATAAACTTCACTATAAAAAATATGCACTGTTCAAGCATTCATTTAGAAAACAAAAGGTATTGCCACTATATCAAAATAATTAAACTAATTTCAAGATAAAATTTAAAATCCAAGTACTTCTTGTTCTTTTGTAATTAGGCACATTTGTCATTTAAGAGAGGTGAAGGATTCATGGAGTTATTCATGGCTTTAAGACATAGACACTAGACACTAATGATCATGTAGTGAAGACACAAACATGGATAACACATAAAGCTCAAAACCGAAAACAGAAAAATAAATAAACAATGAGATTAAGGAATGAGTCCACCTTAGTGAGGGTGGCTTTTTCCCTTTGAAGAACCAATGGTGCTCTTGAGCTCCTCTATGTCTCTTCCTTGTCTTTGTTGCTCCTCCCTCATAGCTCTTTGATCTTCTCTAATCTCATGGAGAATGATGGAGTACTATTGGTGCTCCACCCTAAGTTGGTCCATGTTGTAACTCAAGCCATCCAAGGAGGTGGTGAGTTGTTCCCAATAGTTGTGTGGAGAAAAATGCATCCCTTGAGGCATCTCAGGGATTTCTTGATGGGGATCTTCCTTATGCTCTTGTTGAGGTCCATGAGTGGGCTCTCTTGTTTGCTCCATCCTCTTCTTAGTTACACGCACTTCAATATGGTGTTTGAATCGGTAGAGTTCATATATCATCTTAACATTTTGCCCTATTGGTGCACGAAATTGTGATCTCAAAAGCACCAACAACTTGGTACGCACAATTGTAATATCACTCTTTTTCACAACTTCGCACAACTAACCAGCAACTGCACTGGGTCGTCCAAGTAATAAACCTTACATGAGTAAGGGTCGATCCCACGGAGATTGTCGGCTTGAAGCAAGCTATGGTCAGCTTGTAAATCTCAGTCAGGCGAATTCAATATGGTTATGGAGTTTTGATAATTAAAAGATGAATAAACATAAAATAAAGATAGAGATACTTATTTAATACATTGGCGGGAATTTCAGATAAGTGTATGGAGATGTGTCATTCCTTCTGAATTTCTTCTTTCCTACTGCCTTCATCCAATCCTTCATACTCCTTTCTATGGCAAGATGTATGTTGGGTGTCACCGTTGTCAATGGCTACTTTTCGTCCTCTCAGTGAAAATGGTCCTCTACGGTTTCCCGCATGGCTAATCAGCTGTTGGTTCTCGATCGTGTAGGAATAGGATTTACTATCCTTTTGCGTCTGTCACTACGCCCTACAAAAAGCTCGTCACAGTCATCCCATGCCAGATCCTACTCGGAATACCACAAACAAGGTTTAGACTTTCTAGATCTCAAGAATGCTACCAATTATTCTAGCTTATACCACGAAGACTCTAATCTCAATGAATTGAAGGCTCTGTTGTCAGGAGAGGCAATCAAACGCATGGACCAGGAATCCAAGAGATACACACTCTAGCTTTCGCAGGTAGAACGGAAGTGTTTGTCAGGCACGCGTTCATAAGTGAGAATGGTGATGAGTGTCACGGATCATCACATTCATCAGGTTGAAGTGCGAATGAATATCTTAGAATAAGAATAAGCATGAATTGAATAGAAAACAGTAGTAATTGCATTAATACTCGAGGAACAACAGAGCTCCACACCCTTAATCTATGGTGTGTAGAAACTCCACCGTTGAAAATACATAAGTGAAAATAGGGTAGGCATGGCCGTGAGGCTAGCCCCCAATGTCTAAGGACTAACAATGATCAAAGATGTTCCGAAAGATCGTCCAAAGATAGATAATACAATAGTAAAAAGTTCTATTTATACTAAACTAGTTACTAGGGTTACAAAAATGAGTTAATGATGCAAAAATCCACTTCCGGGCCCACTTGGTGTGTGCTTGGGCTGAGCATTGAAGCTTCCACGTGTAAAGGTCTTCCTTGGAGTTAAACTCCAGTTTATAACTTGTTTCTGGCGTTTAACTCTGCTTTGCAACTTGTTTCTGGCGTTTAACCCCAGAATAGGGCAGAAAGCTAGGGTTAAACGCAAGTTTGCGTCATCTAGACTCGAACAAAGTATGAACTATTATATATTGCTGGAAAGCCCTATATGTCTACTTTCCAACGCAATTAAGAGCGCGCCATTTTGACATCTATAGCTCCAAAAATTTTATTTCGCGTGAAAGGAGGTCAGAATCCAACAGCATCAGCAGTCCTTTGTTAGCCTCTGAATCAGATTTTTGCTCAGGTCCCTCAATTTCAGCCAGAAAATACCTGAAATCACAGAAAAATGCACAAACTCATTGTAAAGTCCAAAAATGTGAATTTTGCTTAAAAACTAATAAAAATATACTAAAAAGTGAATAAAACATACTAAAAACTATATAAAAATAATGCCAAAAAGCGTAAAAATTATCCGCTCATCACAATACCAAACTTAAATTGTTGCTTGTCCCCAAGCAATTGAAAACAAAATAGGATAAAAAGAACAGAATATACAGTGAATCTCATAATATCAATGAAACTTAGTCCTAGTTAGATGAGCGGGGTTAATAGCTTTTTGCTTCTTAACAGTTTTAGCATCTCACTTTATCCTTTGAAAATTCAGAATGATTGGCATCTATAGGAACTCAGAATGTTAGATAGTGTTATTGATTCTCCTAGTTCAGTACGTTGATTCTTGAACACAGCTACTTTATGAGTCTTGGCCGTGATCCTAAGCACTTTGTTTTTTAGTATTACCACCGGATACATTAAAGCCACCGACACAAAACTGGGTGAACCTTTTCAGATTGCGACTCAGCTTTGCTAAAGTCCCCAGTTAGAGGTGTCCAGAGTTCTTAAGCACACTCTCTTTCCTTTGGATTATGACTTTAACCACTCAGTCTCAAGCTTTTTACTTGGACCTGCATGCCACAAGCACATGGTTAGGGACAGCTTGGTTTAGCCGCTTAGGCCTGAATTTTATTTCCTTGGGCCCTCCTATCCATTGATGCTCAAAGCCTTGGATCCTTTTTACCCTTGCCTTTTGGTTTAAAGGGCTATTGGCTTTTTCTGCTTGCTTTTTCTTTTTCTTTCTTTTTTTTTTAATTTTTGCCACTTTTTTTTAATTTTTTTCGCAAGCTTCTTCTTTTTCACTGCTTTTTTCTTGCTTCAAGAATCAATTTCATGATTTTTCAGATTATCAATAACATTTCTCTATGTTCATCATTCTTTCAAGAGCCAACAATTTTAACATTCATAAACTTCACTATAAAAAATATGCACTGTTCAAGCATTTATTCAAAAAACAAAAGGTATTGCCACCATATCAAAATAATTAAACTAATTTCAAGATAAAATTTGAAATCCAAGTACTTCTTGTTCTTTTGTGTTTAGGCACATTTTTCATTTAAGAGAGGTGAAGGATTCATGGAGCTACTCATGGCTTTAAGACATAGACACTAGCCACTAATGATCATGTAGTGAAGACACAAACATGGATAACACATAAAGCTCAAAACCAAAAACAAAAAAATAAATAGACAAAGAGATTAAGGAATGAGTCCAACTTAGTGAGGGTGGCGTTTTCCTCTTGAAGAACCAATGGTGCTCTTGAGCTCCTCTATGTCTCTTCATTGCCTTTGTTGCTCCTCCCTCATAGCTCTTTGATCTTCTCTAATCTCATGGAGAATAATGGAGTGCTCTTGGTGCTCCACCCTTAGTTGGTCTATGTTGTAACTCAAGCCATCCAAGGAGGTGTTGAGTTGTTTCCAATAGTTGTATGGAGGAAAATGCAACCCTTGAGGCATCGCAGGGATTTTTTGATGAGGATCTTCCTCATGCTCTTGTTGAGGTCCATGAGTGGGTTCTCTTGTTTGCTCCATCCTCTTATTAGTGATGGGCTTGTCCTCTTCAATGAGGATGTATCCTTCTATGTCAATCCTAGCCAAATTGCATAGATGACAAATGAGATGAGGAAAGGCTAACCTTGCCAAGGTTGAGGACTTGTCAGCCACCTTGTAGAGTTCTAGAGGTATGATCTCATGAACTTTTACTTCCTTCCCAATCATGATCCTCTGGATCATGATGGCCTGATCCACAGTCACTTTAGATTAGTTTCTAGTAGGAATGATTGAGTGTTGGATGAATTCCAACCATCCTCTAGCCACAAGCTTAAGGTCCGGTCTTCTTAATTGAACCGGATTGCCTCTTGTTCCGAGGGTTACCTGAAACTAGAGGTCGACCTCAGATGAGATCTTCTATGCTGGTCGGAGCTGCGGAGTCCGATCTGATGATGGTGGTCGGAGTCGCTGTGTCCGACTCATTGGACTTGGTGATGATGTTGATCCTTCGTCCCCAGAAGGTGGGGGGTACCTGCAAGGGACTCCAATGCTTAAGTTAGCAAGGGTATTAAGCAGGTATTGAGTAGAATTAGAGTATGAGTTATACCTGGGTGCTCCAGTGTATTTATAGTAATGGGGCATGACCTTTTTAGATAAGATAAGTTAGTTATCTTATCTTATCTTACCTTCTAGGTGAGGTCAGCTTATCTTTCATGGGAACCGCCCTTCCCTCTGTAGGTTTGGGCTGCCTTAGGATTTGGGGCGTGTTCCTCTATTCAGGCCCTTCTTTGGGCTTTTCAGATGACTTGGCCGAGCTCTTTGAGAAGAGGTCGGGTTGTCCTGACCTGAAGAGGTTGATCGCTTTGCTTGTAGAACATCCCGGGTCGGCCAGCTTGACCCAGGGTATGAATAGTGCCCCTGCTCGAGCTTGGTCTTCCTTTTTGAGGTCGAGTCTTTAGTTTTAGGACTTCGATCCTTCTTTGGTGAAGCCGAACTCGAGCATTTTGTCGATTTCTTTTTGTAGAGTTCTCCTTTTTTGAATGCAGAACGTTTCGCTTCCTTTTAAAAACGCGCGCTTTTGGATTAGCGTCCTGGCCTTGGGAACGTGCGAGGGTTTTTAATGCCCCATTAATTGGTTTTTGATGCTCCGTTTCTCTTGGCTTTTATTTTGAACTTTACTCTCAAGAAACATTTTCTCTCCTCATCTATTTTTGCTGTGACTTTTCTTTTTCTCCTCTCTTCTGTTTTCTTTTGAAAACCTACATTCCTTGGTGTTTCTTCTTGCAATGTTTGTTCGGCGATTGTAAGTGCTTTTGACGGTGATCTCTAACCTCCTCGTCTTCAACCCTCTTACGTATTCTTCTCCTTTCTCAGGTTGGTTTTGCTTTCCCCTCGCCGTTTACTTCTGTTGTGTTGTGTTTTGATTTTGAAGCTTTGATTTTGACTGAGTGCATGTTGGAAAGCTTGAATTTTTGTTGCGCCTGGTTTGTTACTGTGATGCATGCTTTTTCCCTTTTGACCTTATATATGCTTCTGAGTGTTGGTGGACGAAATTGTGATCATCAACAATGGCTCCAAAGGCTTGGTGCTCTCAAACGTGAATCACACTTTTCAGATTGTGACTCAGCTTTGCTAGAGTCCCCAGATTGTGTCCAGAGCTCTTAAGCACACTCTTTTTGCTTTGGATCATGACTTTAACCACTCAGTCTCAAGCTTTTCACTTGGACCTTCATGACACAAGAACATGGTTAGGGACAGCTTGATTTAGCCGCTTAGTCCTGGATTTATTTCCTTGGGCCCTCCTATCCATTGATGCTCAAAGGCTTGGATCCTTTTTACCCTTGCCTTTTGGTTTTAAGGGCTATTAGCTTTTTTTGCTTGCTTTTTCTTTTTCTTTCTATTCTCTTTTTTTTGCCACACTTCTCTTTTTTTTTTCAAGCTTTTGCTTTTTCACTGCTTTTTCTAGCTTCAAGAATCAATCTTATGATTTTTCAGATTGTCAATAACATTTCTCTTTGTTCATCATTCTTTCAAGAGCCAACAATTTTAACATTCATACACAACAAGATAAAAAATATGCACTGTTCAAGCATTCATTCAGAAAATAAAAAGTATTGTCACCACATCAATATAATTAAACTAAATTCAAGGATGAATTCGAAGCTCATGTACTTCTTGTTCTTTTGAATTAAAAACATTTTTCATTTAAGAGAGGTGAAGGATTCATGGAATTATTCATAACTTTAAGACATAGTTACTAAATACTAGTGATCATGAAGTAGAGACACAAAATATAGATGAACATATAATATAAAAATCAAAAAAACAGAGAGATAAGAACAAGGAAGTTAAGGAATGAGTCCACCTTAGTGGGGTCCACAGATCCTGAGGTGTCAAGCATTTACATCCCTGCACCAATTAGGCATGTAGAATGCCTTTACATACAATTCTGGTGTTTAAACGCCGGATTGATGCTTGTTTTGGGCGTTCAGCGCCAGCTTTATGCTTGTTCTGAGCGTTCAACGCCCAGCTGCAGCATGTTTCTGGCGTTGAACGCCAGCTTTCCTCAGTGTGCAATCCTGGCATTTAAACGCCAGATTGCTGCATGTTTCTGGCGTTCAACGCCAGATCCATGCTCTGTTCTGGTGTTGAACGCCAGCCAGATGCTCCTTACTGGCATTTAAACGCCAGTGAGCACCTCCTCCAGGGTGTGATTTTTCTTTTGTTGTTTTTGATTCTGTTTTTAATTTTTGTATTTTTTTCGTGACTCCACATGATCATGAACCTAATAAAACACAAAATAACAATAAAATAAAAATAAAATTAGATAAATAAAAATTGGGTTGCCTCCCAACAAGCGCTCTTTTAATGTCACTAGCTTGACAGTGGGCTTTCATGGAGCCTCACAGATATTCAGAGCATGATGAGGGCCTCACAACACCAAACTTAGAGTTTGAATGTGGGGGCTTCTCAACACCAAACTTAGAGTTTGGTTGTGGCCTCCCAACACCAAACTTAGAGTTTGATTGTGGGGGCCTTGTTTGACTCTGTATTGAGAGAAGCTGTTCATGCTTCCTCTCATTACCAAATAACTTGGCATTTAGCTTCATGATGGCTCCTTGATATTGAGCAACTTGCTCTCCAGTCACATCTTCATCCTCTTCATAGGAAGAATAGTCTTCAGAGCTCATGAATGGCAGAAGGAGATTTAATGGAATCCTTATGGTCTCTATATGAGCCTCATATTCCTTTAGGTCCTTAATAGGGAACTCCTTCTTACTTGAGAGACGTCCCATGAGGTCTTCCTCATTGGGATTCACGTTCTCCCCCTCCTCCTTGCATTCGGCCATATTGACTATGTCAATGGCCTTGCACTCTCTCTTAGGATTCTCTTCAGTATTGCTTGGGAGAGTACTGGGAGGAGTTTCAGTGACCTTCTTGCTCAGCTGGCCTACTTGTGCCTCCAAATTTCTAATGGAGGATCTTGTCTCACTCATGAAACTTAACGTGGCCTTTGACAGATCAGAGACTAAGTTTGCTAAATTAGAGGGGCTTTGCTCAGAATTCTCTGTCTGTTGCTGAGAAGATGATGGAAAAGGCTTGTTATAGCTGAGCCTGTTTCTTCCACCATTATTAAAGCCTTGTTGAGGCTTTTGTTGATCCTTCCATGAGAAATTTGGATGATTTCTCCATGATGAATTATAGGTGTTTCCATAAGGTTCACCCATGTAATTAACCTCTGCCATTGCAGGGTTCTCAGGATCATAAGCTTATTCAGAGGCTGCCTCTTTAGTACTGTTGGATGCATTTTGCCATCCATTCAGACTTTAAGAAATCATTTTGACTTGCTGAGTCAACACTTTGTTCTGAGCCAATATGGCATTCAGAGCATCAATTTCAAGAACTCCCTTCCTTTGAGGCGTCCCACTATTCACGGAATTCCTCTCAAAAGTGTACATGAATTGGTTATTTGCAACCATGTCAATAAGTTCTTGAGCTTCTGCAGGCATTTTCTTTAGGTGAATGGATCCACCTGCAGAATGGTCCAATGACATTTTGGAAAACTCAGATAGACCATAATAGAATATATCTAATATGGTCCATTCTGAAAACATGTCAGAAGGACACTTTTTGGTCACCTGCTTGTATCTTTCCCAAGCTTCATAGAGGGATTCACCATCTTTTTGCTTGAAGGTTTAATCATCCACTCTAAGCTTGCTCAGCTTTTGAGGAGGAAAGAATTTATCCAAGAAGGCCATGACCAGCTTATCCCAGGAGTCCAGGCTATCTTTAGGTTGTGAGTCCAACCATGTTCTAGCTCTGTCTCTTACAGCAAAAGGGAAAAGCATGAGCCTGTAGACTTCAGGATCTACTCCATTCGTCTTTACATTCTCACAAATCTGCAAGAACTCAGTTAAAAACTGGTAAGAATCTTCAGATGGAAGTCCATGAAACTTGCAGTTCTGTTGCATTAGAGCAACTAATTGAGGTTTCAGCTCAAAATTGTTTGCTCCAATGGCCGGAATGGAGATGCTTCTTCCATCAAATTTGGAAGTTGGTTTAGTGAAATCACCAAGCATCCTCCTTGCATTATTGTTGTTGGGTTCGGCTACCATCTCCTTCTCTTCTTCAAAAATTTCAGAAAGGTTGCCTCTGGATTGTTGTAATTTAGCTTCTCTTAGTTTCCTCTTCAAAGTCCTTTCAGGTTCTGGATCAGCTTCAACAAAAATGCCTTTTTTCTTGTTCCTGCTCATATAGGGAAGAAGAGAACAAGAAAAGAAAGAGGAATCCTCTATGTCACAGCATAGAGATTCCTTTATGTTAGTAGAAGAAGAAAGAGAATAGGATTGAAGAAGAATGAGTAAGGATAGATATAGTGATTTGAGATGAAGAGAGGTGAAGAGAAGTGTTAGTAGAGAAATAAATAAATAGAAGAAGGGAAGAGGGAAGAAATTTCGAAAATAAATTTGAAAAGAAGTTAAATGATTTTCAAAAATAAAAGATAAGATAGAATTAAAATAATTAATTAATTAAAAAGAATTTTTGAAAAAAGGATGAGATATTTTCGAAACATAGAGAGGGAAAAGTAGTTAGGTGATTTTGAAAAAGATAAGAAACAAATAAAAAGTCAAATAGTTAGTTGAAAAAGATTTTAAAATCAAATTTGAAAAGATAAGAAGATAAGAAGTTAAATAAGATATTTTGAAATTAAATTTTTGAAAAAGATAAAATTTTGAAAAAGATATGATAAAAAGATAAGATAAGAAGATATGATAAAAAGATAAGATTGAAAAAGATTTAATTTTTAAAATTAAAATTAATTACTTAGCTAACAAGAAACTAAAAGATATGATTCTAGAATTTAAAGATTGAACTTTTCTTAACAAGAAAGTAACAAACTTCAAATTTTTGAATCAATCTCATTAATTGTTAGTGAATTTTCGAAAATTATGAAATAAAGTTAAGAAAAAGATTTTTGAAAAATAATTTTCAAAATTTTCGAAAAAAATAGAAAAAAATGAAAAAGATATGATTTTTGAAAAAGATTTTGAAAAGATAAGATTTTTAAAATTGAAAATTTGACTTGACTTACAAGAAATAAGTAATTTTAAAAATTTTTGACTAAGTCAACTCAAATTTTCGAAATTTTGGAGAGAAATAAGGAAAAGATATTTTTTATTTTTGAATTTTTAATGATGAGAGAGAAAAACACAAAAATGACTCACAACATGAAAATTTTGGATCAAAACACAAGATGCATGCAAGAACACTATGAATGTCAAGATGAACACCAAGAACACTTTGAAGATCATGATGAACATCAAGAACATAATTTTGAAAAATTTTTGATGCAAAGAAAACATGGAAGACACCAAACTTAGAAATCTTTAATGCATGGACTCTAACAAACGAAAAATGCATATGAAAAAAAACAAACAACACAAAATAAGAAAAATCAATATCAAACAAGAAAACTTGTCAAGAACAACTTGAAGATCATGAAGAACACCATGAATGCATGAATTTTCGAAAAATGCAAGAAAAAATTTTTAAAGCATGCAATTGATACCAAACTTAAAAATTGACTCAAGACTCAAACAAGAAACACAAAATATTTTTGGTTTTTATGATTTTATGATTTTTTTTGGTATTTTCTTTATTTATTTTCGAAAAAAAGGAAAAACTTTTTTTTTGAAAATTTTTTGAAACAAAACAAAAAGAAAATTACCTAATATGAGCAACAAGATGAACCGTCAATTGTCCATACTCGAACAATCCCCGACAACGGTGGCAAAAACTTGGTGGACGAAATTGTGATCATCAACAATGGCTCCAAAGGCTTGGTTCTCTCAAACGTGAATCATACTTTATCACAACTCCGCACAACTAACCAGCAAGTGTACTGGGTCGTCCAAGTAATACCTTACGTGAGTAAGGGTCGATCCCACAGAGATTGTTGGTATGAAGCAAGCTATGGTCACCTTGTAAATCTCAGTCAGGCGGATAATAATTGATTATGGAATTTTGAAAATCAAATAATAGTAAATAAACATAAAGTAAAGATAAAGTTACTCATGTAATCCGATGGTGGGAATTTCAGATAGGTGCATGGAGGTGCTGTGTTCCTTCTGAATCTCTGCTTTCCTGCTGCTTTCATCCAATTCTTCTTACTTCTTTCCATGGCAAGCTGTATGTAGGGCATCACTGTTGTCAATGGCTACATCCCATCCTCTCAGTGAAAATGGTCCAAATGCTCTGTCACAGCACGGCTAATCATCTGTCGGTTCTCAATCAGGTTGGGGTAGAATCCCTTGATTCTTTTGCGTCTATCACTAATGCCCAGCCTTCAGGAATTTGAAGCTCATCACAGTCATTCAATCCCCGGCAACGGCGCCAAAAACTTGAGGTACAACAGAGCTCTACACCCTTAATCTATAGTGTGTAGAAACTCCACCGTTGAAAATACATAAGTGAAAGGTTCAGGCATAGCCGAATGGCCAGCCCCCAAGACATGATCAATAGTCTCCTAAGATGAATAATAAAATAAAACTGAGACCAAAGATGTCTAATACAATAGTAAACTATCCTATTTATACTAGACTAGCTACTAGGGTTTACAAGAGTAAGTAATTGATGCATAAATCTACTTCCGGGGCCCACTTGGTGTATGTTTGGGCTGAGCTTGATCTATCCACGAGCTGAGGCATCTTTTGGAGTTGAACGCCAAGTTGTAACGTGTTTTGGGCGTTCAACTCCGGTTCGTGACGTGTTTCTGGCGTTTGACTCCAGACAGCAACATGGAACTGGCGTTGAGCGCCAGTTTACGTCGTCTAATCACGAATAAAGTATAAACTATTATATATTTCTGGAAAGCTCTGTATGTCTACTTTCCAACGCCGTTGAGAGCGCGCCATTTAGAGTTCTGTAGCTCCAGCAAATCCATTTCGAGTGCAGAGAGGTCAGATTCCAACAGCATCAGTAGTCCTTTGTTAGCCTCCTATCAGAGTTTTGCTCAGGTCCCTCAATTTCAGCCAGAAAATACCTGAAATCACAGTAAAACACACAAACTCATAGTAAAGTCCAGAAATGTGAATTTAGCATAAAAACTAATGAAAACATCCCTAAAAGTAACTAGATCATACTAAAAACTACCTAAAACAATGCCAAAAAGCGTATAAATTATCCGCTCATCAAGTGTATTTTCTTGGTTTGGCTCTTTAGGGCTTTGTATGCTTCTGCTGATTCCTGAACTATTGTAGCCTTTTCTTTTGGTGACTCGTTTGATCTTTTTTGCATTTGTTTTTCTTGGAAAGGGTTTTTGTTGAGACATTAGTCTTGTAGATTTTCCTGAATCTTTATTCCCTGATTGCCTCCAAAGGATGCCTCTGGACCTTGGGTTGTGTCCTGGGGTTTTCCTTTTTATCTGCTGTACCGCGGTGGAATGTGCTGTCCGAGTTGTTTTGATTTCGTCTGGGATGTCTTTGCTTTTTTAGTAACCCAATCTTTTTCTTGCTTTGTAGGATTAGTTGGCCATGTCTTCCCAAAAAAACATTGTCGAGGCGTCTTCTGAGGTTCCCGAAGGGATGTCCAATTGGCTGGACTCTCTTGTCTTGCTGCGTGTTTCTTTAGTTGATTCAGAATTTTGTGCGACGCTTAGAAAGCATCATCGTGTCTGTAGCAGTGCGGATCAGGAGGGTAATTATGAGTTGGTAGCACCCGATTCTGGTGATAGAGTCTGCTTCCCAGTCCTAATCCAGGGGGAGCTTCCATTCTTCTATGCTTATGACTTCTTTTTTAGCCAAATGAACATCACCTTTCCTTTTACTTCTTTTGAAACCGACCTGTTATGGTCTTGTAATGTAGCCCCTTCGCAGCTCCATCCGAATTCATGGGGCTTCATAAAGATTTTTCAGCTTGTTTGTCAAGAATTTGGTGTTACGCCTTCTCAAACTCTTTTTCTGTATCTTTTTGTGTTGACCAAACCTGGGACTACCAAGAAGAAAGCTTCTTGGATTTATTTTAGGTCTGCCCAGGGACACAAGGTCTTTTCCATGTATGACGAATCTTTCCAGGATTTTAAGAACTACTTCTTTAAGGTCCGGGCTGTTGAAGGAGCCCGACCTTTCTTTCTGGATGAAAATAATGAGCCCTGCTTTCCCTTAGAGTGGCAGAGAAATATAGTGGTATCCCGATATACTTGGGAGATGTTGAGCGAGGTCGAGCAGTCCTTTGTGAGTGTTTTGGAGGATATTTGGGGAGAACCTCCCCATTTGGATACTAAAAAGTCTTTGGGAGATCCGTCCCTTATTCGAACTACTTTGGGTACTGCCTTGATATATCTTGTTATCTTTGTTTTTCTCCTGTTTTTCTTCCTGGCGTGATAAATTGTTGTTTTTCATTTTGCAGAGATAGCCAAGAATAATGATGCCATGAAGGCTTTCAAGAAGGCGAGGAAAGCTACTGCGGCTCAAAACATCTCGGCTCGGGCTGATGGGGAAGGAGCTTCCCAAGCTCCTTTGAAGCCATCCGTGCCGAGCTGTCCTGGCTCGAGGAGAATGATCCCTACACCTCGGGTCCGTTTAATGGATCCCCCTCAGTCTTCTACCGCTGCTGTGATTTCTTCTTCGGCCGCCCCTCCTCCAAAAAGACCTCGAACTGTTGAACCTTTCAATCTAGATGCCCCAGATTTTGATCCTATTGGTTTTATGGACCAGCAGATCACACCTTATGGTGCTCTTTCAATGGATGATGCATCTCTCCTTTATCACTTGGATTTTATAACTCGGATTAGTGTCAAGATGGCCCATATGGGAGCTGCTTTGTATCGCACTGCCCAAAATCTTCCTCTGCCTGCTACCAAAGCTTTTATGGAGGAATCTAAGCGAGAATTTGATCGGATTAAGGGTCTCAAGGAGGAGTTTGAAGCGGAGGTGACTCAACTAAAAAAGGAGCTGGAAAGGGAGAAGGCCAGCTCTCTTACCCTGGCGGCTTCTGTGCGATTGGCTGAGGATGTGGCTTTGAAGCACAAAGAAAGCTATGTCGCATCCTACCGAGAAGTGATGCGTCTTCGGGATGAGCTAGAGTCGGTCCGGGTTGATTATTTCGAGCTCCAGGTCATCTTGTGGGCAGCGTAATCGCTGCCTATGAAAACCTGAAGGAACAAGTTCGGGTTATTGCCCCAGAGGCTGACCTTGCCTTGTTTAGCTTGGATAATGTTGTGAAAGATGGCAAAATCGTTCCTGAGGACCCTGATGATGATGATGTTGAGCCTCCTCCTGTTCCTTCTACCAAAGTCTCTGTTGTGCCGCGCTCTTCCTCTCAGGCTGCTGAAGTCGTTCAACCTGAGTCTGATCCTGATGTTCAGATCCTGAACCGGGATGATGAGACGGTAGATACAGTGCCTCTTCAAACTCGTCCTCCTTCACCCTGGGATACTGCTACTGGGAAACCTTTGGACTCTCTTTGATTATTTCTGATGAATTTGTGTATAGCCCGACCTGTGGGCTTTGAACTCTTTTGTTTTGTAAATGGTGTTTTGTTGACTGTTGATACTTCTGTTGCTTGTTTAGCAACTTTGCTTTGAAAAACAAAGTGACTTTCAAGCTTCCTGGGCTGATTTGGGCAGCCTTTGAAGCTTGCTGTTATCATAACTTAGTAGTTTTTGTATCCTGTCTTCTTTGCACTTGTCTTGGCACCTTCGTAGGTTTTTATCTGTCATGATTAACTTGATTCTTTGTCCTGACGCTGCTCTCATCAATCTTAAACTGTTGTTTATCATAATACTGAGATTGCCGATTTTTCAACTTGGTTTTTGTTTGTTTGTAGCCCTTCCTTTTTGGACCTTACTTAAGGTCTCTTCCAAGGGTAGCTTTATCGTGTCGGTTCCTGTCAAATTACTCAGTACTCCTCTTTCTTGGACTTTGTTCAGGGCTCTTTCAGGGATTACCTTTGTAGCTTTGTATCTTGGACCGACTTTGTCATGTCAGGCTTTGTCGAGTCACTTGATAATCCTCTTTCTTGGACCTTGTGCAGGTCTCTTTCAGGGATTTATCTTTTGTAGCTTTATCTTTCCGGGCCGACTTTGTCTCATCGGGCCCTGTCGAGTTACTTGATAATCCTCTTTCTTGGACTTTGTTCAAGTCTCTTTCAGGGATTTATCTTTTGTAAATTTATCTTTTCGGGGCCGACTTTGTCACGTCGGGCCCTGTCGAGTTACTTGATAATCCTCTTTTTGGACTTTGTTCAAGTCTTTTTCAGGGATATATCTTTTGTAACTTTATCTTTTCGGGCCGACTTTGTCACGTCGGACCCTGTCGGGTTACTTGATAATCCTCTTTCTTGGACCTTGTTCAGGTCTCTTTCAGGGATTATCTTTTGTAACTTTTGTAGGAGTCCGACTTCCTCATGTCGGGCTCTTCGAAGTTATAGTAATCCTCTTTTATAGGGTTGGCCAGACCTCTTTCCAGGGCTTTACTTATAACTTGCGTTGTTGTGGCTGGTCCGACTTTTTGTGCTGGCCAGTCTTTAAGTTATTTTATAGCAATCCATTTATTAGGTCCTCGTCATGTCCTTTCTATGGATCACTTTTTATAACTTCTTGCATTATTCTGTTTTCATCTTTGCCGATTTTGTAGAATTTGAGCTTTTAGCCCTCGTTTTTATCGTGATCGCGCAGTGAATTTGATTTTCACTTTTTGTCGATCTGTAGCTTTATAATCAGGCGATGAATGTTTTCAGAATAATGCGACTTGAGTATTTGTAGAGAATCTGAACAAATTTTATTAAAAGAAAATGCAAATATACACGAGGAGTTAATTTCCTAAGTCGGGTGATTTGTAGGTCTTGGCGGGGCGCCTCGTTAAAAAACCTTTTTCAGGAAAAAGAGTGGGCCTTGTTCAAGATCTTTTATCTCCCCTAACTATAGTACCTTCTTAGGTTGCAGGCGTGCCATGATCTAGGAAGCTCTCGTCCGTCGAGTTCGGAAAGTTTGTAGTAGCCTTTTCCCAATACTTCTATGACTTGGAAGGGTCCTTTCCAGTTTGCTGCCAGCTTTCCTTCTCCAGGTCGAGTTGTTCCTATATCATTTCGGATTAGGATAAGGTCGTTTTCAACGAAGGCCCGCTGTATTACTTTTCGGTTGTATCTGGAGGCCATTCATCTTTTCAGTGCCTCTTCCCTTATCCGAGCTTTCTCTCGGATTTCTGGAAGTAAGTCGAGCTCTTCCCTTTGAAGTTGGGAATTGACTTTTTTGCTAAAATGAATTACTCTGGGGTGATCCTTCTTCGACCTCCACTGGAATCATTACCTCCATTCCATAAGCTAATCGGAAGGGTGACTCCTTTGTCGTGGAATGTGGAGTCGTTTGGTACGCCCATATGACTTGTGGGAGCTCCTCAGCCCAGGCTCCCTTTGCATCCTGTAATCTCCATTTTATCCCTGCTAATATAACTTTGTTAGCAGCTTCGGCTTGCCCATTGGCTTGGGGGTGCTCAACAGAGGGGAATTGTTGTTTTATATTCAGGTCGGCCGCTAGTTTTTTGAAGCCTGCGTCTGTGAACTGGGTACCATTGTCTGTAGAGATGGAGTATGGGACTCCAAACCTTGTGACAATGTTTCTATATAGGAATTTCCGACTTCTTTGAGCTGTGACATTGGCTAGGGGTTCTGCCTCGATCCATTTTGTGAAGTAGTCGATTCCTACTATGAGGAATTTGACTTGTCCTGACCTTTGAGGGAAAGGTCCGAGGAGATCGAGTCCCCATTTTGCAAATGGCCAAGGTGAGGCTACGCTGATGAGCTCCTCTAGCGGAGCGGTGTGGAAGTTGGCATGCTTTTGACATGGCGTACATGTCCTTACGAATTCTGTGGCTTCTTTTTGTAGGGTTGGTCAATAGAATCCTGCCCGTAGTACTTTTTTGGCGAGTGCTTGCGCTCCGAGGTGATTGCCACAAATGCCACTGTGTATTTCTTCTAAGATATCCTTAGTGTTGGAAGTCGGTACGAATTTTAGCAATGGTGTTGAAATCCCTCTTTTGTACAAAGTATTATTTATGATGGTATAGTATTGTGCTTCCCGTTTTAACCTCTTTGCCTCTTTCTCATCTATAGGGAGGGCCTCTGTTGTGAGGTAATTAATCATTGGGGTCATTCATCCCTGATCGTGACCTGTTATGGCTAGGACCTTTTCTTCTTCTGAGATTGATGGCTTTTTGTAGAATTTCTTGGATAAAGCTTCTATTGTTGCCTCCTGGTTTGGTGCTGGCTAGTTTTGAGAGTGCATCGGCCGGGCATTCTGTTCTCGGGGTATGTGTCGAATCTCATACTCTCCGAGTTGTCCGAGTTTTGAGCTCCAACCTCTCTAGCCAGCTTCAAACCAGCTAGTAGTGCCTCATATTCCGCTTGATTGTTTGAGGCAGGGAACCCAAATTTGAGGGAGAGTTCGATCTGGGTCCCCTGGTCGCTTTCAATTATTACGCCTGCGCCACTTCCCGTTTTATTTGAGGAGCCGTCTACGTACAGATTCCATTCTGTGGGGATTTCCGGTGTGTTCATAAATTCCGCAATGAAGTCGGCCAGATATTGAGATTTGATGGCCGTCCGAGCTTCGTATTGAAGGACGAATTTGGACAGCTCGACTGCCCATTGCAAGATTCTGCCTGTCAAGTCTGTTTTCTGTAAGATTTTTTTATGGGCTGGCTGGTCCGAATTTTAATGGTGTGAGACTGAAAATATGGGCGAAGTCGTCGAGATGTTATTATGAGAGCGTAAGGGAACTTTTCTATTTTTTGGTAGTTCTGCTCGGTCCCTTGTAACGTTTTGCTGATAAAGTATATGGGTTGATGCCCACTGTTGTCTTCTCAGACCAGTGCTGAGGCTATTGCCCGATTTCCCACTGCGAGGTACAAGATGAGTGGTTCCCCTTCCCGTGGCCGACTTAATATAGGTGGCCATCCCATAAATTTTTTGAAGTCTTGGAAGGCTTGCTCGCATTCAACTGTCCATTCGAACTCCTTTCCCTTTCTTAGAGTGGCGTAGAAGGGGAGAGATCTTATTGCGGATCCCACCAGGAATCTGGACAAGGCTGCCAACCGCCCGTTGAGTTGTTGTACCTCTTTGATACAAGTCGGGCTTTTCATGTCGAGTACGGCCCTGCACTTGTCCAGGTTTGCCTCGATTCCTCTCTGTGTGATCATAAAGCCCAAGAATTTACCAGCTTCTACTGCGAAGGTACATTTTGTGGGATTAAGTCGCATGTCGTGTCGTTTTATTGTGTTGAATACTTGTGTCAGGTCGGATAATAACATCTCCTCGTTTTGCATCTTCACTAGCATGTTGTCTACGTAGACCTCCATGATCTTTTCGATGTGATTCGAAAAAACTTTGTTCATTAATCTTTAGTAAGTGGCTCCTGCGTTTTTGAGACCGAAGGGCATAACAATGTAGCAGTAATTTGCCTTTGGGGTTAAGAAAGAGGTTTTTTCTTGGTCGGGTGGGTACATTGGGATTTGGTTATATCCCGAGTATGCATCTATAAAAGAGAGGTATTTGTATCCGTAGGAGGCATCTACGAGTGCGTCGATGTTTGGGAGCGGATAAGGATCTTTCGGGCAAGCTTTGTTGAGATCGGTATAGTCTGTGAACATTCTCCACTTCCCATTTGACTTTTTTACCAAAACGACATTAGCAAGCCATAGCGGGTATTTGACTTCTCTTATGAAGCCTGCCTCCTGTAGAGCTCGTACCTGTTCTTCCACCGCTTGAGAGTGTTCTAGTCCTAGCTTTCTGCGCCTTTGTTGTACCGGCCGAGATCCTGGGTAGGAACTGTATGAATGATTCTTTTATGTCCCCTTTTAGGAGTGTGTCGATGTTGGTTGTTTGGTCCGGCATGTTCCTGATCTGGATTTTCTCTATTTCTCCTTCAGGTTGTGGGTGGAGCTCCTCCCGCCTCCGAACTCCACCGAGCTCGATTGTATGGAATTCTTCTCCTCTACCTCTGAGGTTTAGACTTTCATTGTAACAATGGCGCGCCATCTTCTGATCTGCCTTTACTGTGGCTATTCCTTCTGTGGTTGGGAACTTTATGCATAGATGCGGTGATGCGGAGTCGAGACTATTGCGCCGAGTTGATTTAACGTTGTCCGTCCTATTAGGGCATTGTAGGCTGAGCTTACGTCAACGACGATGTATTCTATTTTGAGTGTTCTTGACTGACTTCCTTTTCCAAAAGTTGTGTGGAGCACGATGTATCCCATTGGTTGAACCGGGGTATCTCCTAACCCAAATAGGCTGTCCGGATATGCTCTGAGTTCTTTTTCTTCCAAGCTGAGTTTGTCGAAGGCGGTTTTGAATAAGATATCGGGAGAGCTCCCCTGGTCTATCAATGTGCGGTGAAGATTTGCATTTGCCAGTATAATAGTGATGACCATGGGATCGTCATGCCCTGATGTGACGCCGGATGCGTCTTCCTTGGTAAAAGTGATCGCCGGGATGTCGGGAGTTTTCTCCTTTTCGGCGACGTGATATACGTCTTTGAGATGTCTTTTACGAGATGATTTGGAGATTCCTCCCCTGGCAAACCCACCGTGTATCATGTGAACATGTCTTTCTGGCGTTCGAGATGTCCGCGCGGTTGGTCTGACATCTTCTGCTCTTATTCTTTTTCTTTGATAATCATCATGGGTGGCCAGATATCGATATAGCTTTCCTTCTCGTACGAGTTTTTCTATGACATTTTTTAGGTCAAAACACTCATTGGTGGAGTGTCCACGGATCCGATGGTATTCACAATATTCAGCCCGGTTTCCTCCTCCCTTTTTGCCTTTGGGTGGTCGACCTGGTGGTATTTTTTCCATGTTGCAGACTTCTCTATAGACATCCACAAGAGACACCCGAAGAGGGGTATAATTGTGGTATTTTTTGATTTTCTCTCCTTGTCGATCTTCCTTTTTTCTGGAATCTTTGTCTTTATCCCAAGGTGTGAACCCTGCTTTTGAGGTCTCTCCTAATTGAGAGTTTTCCTCCATATTGATGTACTTTTTCGCTCGCTCCTGCACATCGTTCAGAGATGTGGGGTACTTCTTTGATATGGATTGACTAAAAGGCCCTTCTCGCAGGCCATTAATGAGACCCAAGATGGCAGCTTCTGTTGGAAGGTTTTGTATATCCATGCATGTTTTGTTGAATCTCTCCATGTAGTTACACAGGGTTTCCCGCTCTCCTTGTTTGATTCCTAGTAAGCTCAGATCATGTTTAGCTTTATCCTTCTGGATGGAGAATCTGGCCAGGAATTTTTTAGCCATGTCGTCGAAACTTGAGATGGACCTAGGAAGGAGATTGTTGAACCATCTAATTGCTGTTTTTGTTAAAGTAGTTGGAAAGGCTTTGCAACGAACTACATCTGAGGCATCGGTGAGGTACATTTTGCTTCTAAAGTTGCTGAGATGATGGCTGGGATCTGTGGTGCCGTCGTATAAGGTCATGTCTGGGAGTTTAAAGTCCTTTGGGATTTTTGTCTTCATGATTTCTTTGGTGAATGGGTCTTGCTCCTTTCATACATTATCTTCGGGAATGGATCGGCTGGCTTTCGTCTTGACATCGGCTTCAATTTTTAGGAGTTTGGTTTCCAGTTCCCGGTGTCACCTTATTTCTCTTTGTAGATCCTTCTCAGCCTCTCGCTGACATAAAGCTTCTTCCTCAAGTTGTTTTAACCGATCTTGAAATGCCTCCAGGGCTCCCTCGTTTGGGGAGTTCTTATTGTTGATTTGGGGAGTATCTTTTGGTTTTGTGTCCGCATTTTTATGCGGCGTTCTTTCTTCTAGATCTGAGGTGTGATCATTGTCATGGTCGTCCGCCATGGTAATGGGATGACTTCCAGGTTCCCCGGCAATAGCGCCAATGTTCCGTAGAGATCAATCTCGGACGAGATCTTCTATGCTAGTCGGAGCTGCGGAGTCTGATCTGATGATGGTGGTCGGAGTCGCTGTGTCCGACTCGTTGGACTTGGTAATGATGCTGATCCTTCATCCTTAGAGGGTGGGGGTACCTGCAAGGGACTCCGATGCTTAAGTTAGCAAGGGTATTAAGCAGGTATTGAGTAGAATTAGAGTATGAGTTATACCTGGGTGCTCCAGTGTATTTATAGTGATAGGGCGTGACCTTTTTAGATAAGATAAGTTAGTTATCTTATCTAATCTTACCTTCTAGGTGAGGTCAGCTTATCTTTCATGGGAACCGCCCTTCCCTCTATAGGTTTAGGATGCCTTAGGATTTGAGGCGTGTTCCTCTATTTGGGCCCTTCTTTGGGCTTTTCAGATGACTTGGCCGAGCTCTTTGAGAAGATGTCAGGTTGTCCTGACCTGAAGAGGTCGGTCACTTTGCATGTAGAACATCCTGAGTTGGCCAGCTCGACCCAGGGTATGAACACCTCTTGAGTCTCTTTTCCGTTGAGCTCGTTCCACACATATGTCCATGAGGACTTGGTCCAATCTTTGATCAAAGTTGACCCTTCTAGCGTAGGAGCGTGTGTTTTCTTGCATCATTGGCAAGTGGAACGCCAACCTTACATTTTTCGGACTGAAATCTAAGTATTTCCCTCAAACCGTTGTAAGCCAATTCTTTGGAGGTATGGAGGTGATTGGTGAAGAGAATATAGGGAAGAGGATATGATTTGATTGGTGAGTGAGAGAGAGAGAGAGAGGTGGGGTAGGTAGGGATCTTATGGGGTCCACAGATCCTGAAGGGTCAAGAATTTCATCCCTGCTCCTGTTAGGCGTGCAAAACGCCCTTACTGTGCAATCCTGGCGTTTAACGCCAGATTACTGCTTGTTTCTAGCGTTAAACGCCAGCTTTTATTCCTTTCCTGGCGTTAAACGCCAGGCTACAACCTGTTTCTTACGTTTAACGCCAGATTGTAGCCTGTTTCTGGTGTTTAACGCCAGTCTGGTGCTTCTTTCTGGCGTTTAGCGCCCAGAATGGTGCCAGACTGGGCGTTAAACGCCCATTCTGCTACCCTTACTGTCGTTTAAACGCCAGTAAGTTCCTCCTACAGGGTGTGCTATTTTTAATGCTGTTTTTTATTTTTCTTTAATTTTGCAGTTGTTTTTGTGACTCCATATGATCATCAACCTAAAAAAAAGGAAAATAACATAAACAAATAAAATTGGGTTGCCTCCCAATAAGCGTTTCTTTAATGTCAATAGCTTGACAGTGAGCTCTCATGGAGCTTCACAGATGTTCAGAGCATTGTTGGGACCTCCCAACACCAAACTTAGAGTTTGAATGTGGGGGTTCAACACCAAACTTAGAGTTTGGTTGTGGCTCCCAACACCAAACTTAGAGTTTGGTTGACTTTGTATTGAGAGAAGCTTTTCATGCTTCCTTTCCATGGTTGCAGAGGGAGATCCTTAAGTCTTAAACACAAGGTAGCCCCCATTCAATTGAATGATCAACTCTCCTCTGTCAACATCAATCACAGCTTTTGCTGTGGCTAGGAAAGGTCTACCAAGGATGATGGATTCATCCTCATCTTTCCCAGTGTCTAGGATTATGAAATTAGCTGGGATGTAAAGGCCTTTGACCTTTACTAGCATGTCCTCTACCTGTCTATAAGCCTTTTTCATAGAGTTGTCTGCCATTTCTAATGAGAATTTGGCAGCCTGTACCTCAAAGATTCCCAGTTTCTCCATTACAGAGAGTGGCATTAAGTTTATACCTGACCCCAGGTCACACAGAGCCTTCTCAAAGGTCATGGTGCCTATGGTACAAGAAATTAAGAATTTACCAGGATCCTGTTTCTTTTGAGGTAATGTGTGCCTAACCAAGTCATTCTGTTCATTGGTGAGCAAGGGGGGTTCATCCACCCAAGTCTCATTATCAAATAACTTGGCATTCAGCTTCATGATTGCTCCAATGTACTTAGGAACTTGCTCTTCAATAATATCCTCATCCTCTTCAGAGGAAGAATATTCATCAGAGCTCATGAATGGCAGCAGTAGGTTCAATGGAATCTCTATGGTCTCTAGATGAGCCTCAGATTCCTTAGGTTCCTCAAATGGGAACTCCTTTGTGTCCAGAGGATGTCCCATGAGGTGTTCCTCACTGGGATTCCTATCCTTCGCCTCCTCTCTAGGTTCAGCCACACCAAGCAAGGTTATGGCCTTGCACTCTCTTTTTGGATTCTCTTCTGTATTGCTTGGGAGAGTACTAGGAGGAGTTTCAGTGACTCTTTTACTCAGCTGGCCCACTTGTGCCTCCAAATTTCTAATAGAGGACCGTGTTTTATTCATTAAACTTAAAGTGGCCTTAGATAGATCAGAGACTATGTTTGCTAAGCTAGAGGGGCTCTACTCAGAATTTTCTGTCTGTTGCTGAGAGGATGATGGAAAAGGCTTGTTATTGCTAAACCTGTTTCTTCCACCATTATTAAAGCCTTGTTGAGGCTTTTGTTGATCCTTCCATGAGAAATTTGGATGATTTCTCCATGATGGATTATAGGTGTTTCCATAGGCTTCACCCATGTAATTCACCTATGCCATTGCAGAGTTCTCAGGATCATAGGCTTCTTCTTCAGAAGATGCCTCTTAAGTACTATTGGATGCATTTTGCAATCCTTTCAGACTCTGAGAAATCATGTTGACTTGCTGAGTCAACATTTTGTTCTGAGCCAATATGGCATTCAGAGCATCAATCTCAAGAACTTCCTTCCTCTGAGGCGTCCCATTAATCACAAGATTCCTTTCAGAGGTGTACATGAACTGATTATTTGCAACCATTTCAATGAGTTCCTAAGCTTCTGCAGGCATTTTCTTCAGGTGAATAGATCCACCTGCAGAATGGTCCAATGACATCTTAGAAAATTCAGACAGACCATCATAGAATATATCCATGATGGTCCATTCTAAAAGCATGTCAGAAGAACACTTTTTGGTCAGTTATTTGTATCTTTCCCAAGCTTCATAGAGGGATTCACCTTCTTTTTGCCTGAAGGTTTGAACATCCACTCTAAGCTTGCTCAGGTTTTCAAGAGGAAAGAACTTGGCTAAGAAAGCCGTGACCAGCTTATCCCAAGAGTTCAGGCTATCCTTAGGTTGAGAGTCCAACCATATTCTAGCTCTGTCTCTTACAGCAAAAGGGAAAAGCATAAGCCTGTAGAGCTCGGGATCAACCCCATTGGTCTTAACAGTATCACAGATCTACAAGAATTTAGTTAAGAGCTGAAAAGGATCTTCTGATGGAAGTCCGTAAAACTTGCAATTCTGTTGCATCAGAGAAACTAATTGAGGCTTCAGCTCAAAGTTGTTTGCTCCAATGGCAGGGATTGAGATGCTTCTTCCATGGAAGTTGGAATTTGGTGTAGTAAAGTCATCGAGCATCTTCCTTACACCTCCACCATTGTTATTGGGTTCAGTCATCTCTACTTCTTTTTCAAAAAATTTAGTATAGTCCTCTGCAAAGTGTTGTGTTTTAGCTTCTCATAGCTTCCTCTTTAGAGTCCTTTCAGGTTCCAAATTAGCTTCAACAAGAATGTTCTTATCCTTGCTCCTGCTCATGTGAAAAAGAAGAGAGTAGAAAAGAAGAGGAATCCTCTATGTCACAGTATAGAGATTCCTTTATGTGAGTAGAAGAATAAGAATGAAGGAAGAAGAAGAAAAATTCGAACACGAAGGAGAAAAGAGGGTTCGAATTTTAAGATGAAGAGAAGTGTTAATAAATGAATAAATAAATAGAAAGAGATGAGAGAGAAGAAAATTCGAATTTTAATTAAGAAAAAAGAAAAATATTTTTGTTTTTATTTTAATTATTAGTTAAAATCCGAAAATTAAGAAAAGGAATAAAATAAAATTAAAATTTGAAATAATTATTTAATTAAAAAAAGAAAGAATTTTGAAAAAAAGTGAGGAATTTTTGAAAATTAGAGAGAGAAAAGTAGTTAGGTGGTTTTGAAAAAGATAAGAAATAGCAAAACAAACAAAGAAGTTAATTACTTAGTTGAAAAAGATTTGAAAATCAATTTTGAAAAGATAGGAAGTTTGAAAAGATTATGAAATTGATTTTGAAAAATATATGATTTGAAAAAGATATGATTGAAATTTATTTTTGAAAAAGATTTGAAAAGGAAATCAGAAAGATTTGATTTTTTTAAAATTAAAATTGATTACTTGACTAACAAGAAACTAAAAGATATGATTATAGAATTTAAAGATTGAACCTTTCTTAACAAGAAAGTAACAAACTTCAAATTTTCGAATCAATCACATTAGTTGTTAGAAAATTTTTTGAAAATTTGAAATGAAATTAAGAAAAAGATTTTGAAAAACAATTTTTAAAATTTTTGAAAATAATAAAAAAAATGAAAAAGATTTGATTTTTTAAAAAGATTTTGAAAAGATAGGATTTTTTTTAAATTGAAATCTTGACTTAACTAACAAGAAACAACTTATTTTAAAATTTTTTGACTAAGTCAACCCAAAGATTTCGAAAATTATGAGAAAAATAAGGAAAAGATATTTTTATTTTTTTGAATTTTTAATGAGGAGAGAGAAAAGCACAAAAATGACTAAAAACATGGAAATTTTGGATTAAAACAAATGATGCATGCAAGAACACTATGAATGTCAAGATGAACACCAAGAACACTTTGAAGATCATGATGAACATCAAAAACTTATTTTTGAAAAATTTTCAAGAAAAGAAAAACATGCAAGACACCAAACTTAGAGATTTTTCATGTGTAGACACTATGAATTAAAAAATGCATATGAAAAAAAACAAAAGACACAAAACAAGAAAATATGAAGATCAAATAAGAAGACTTATCAAGAACAACTTGAAGATCATGAAGAACACCATGCAAGAGTTTTCGAAAATTTTTGAGAAAAATAAAAATATGCAATTGACACCAAACTTAAAAATTGACTCTAGACTCAAACAAAAAACACAAAATATTTTTTTTTATATTTATGATTTTATTAAAAAAATTTTGTAATTTTTCGAAAATATTTTTCTTGGAAAAACAAAAAAGAAAAGAAAAATTTTGAAACTTTTTTTTTAAAATAAAATAATGGTTGAAACAAAAAGAAATTACCTAATCTGAGCAACAAGATGAACCGTCAGTTGTCCAAACTCGAACAATCCCCGGCAATGGTGCCAAAAACTTGGTGCACGAAATTGTGATCTCAATGGCGCCAACAACTTGGTACGCACAATTGTAATATCATTCTTTTTCACAACTTTGCACAACTAACCAGCAAGTGCACTGGGTCGTCCAAGTAATAAACCTTACGTGAGTAAGGGTCGATCCTGCGGAGATTGTCGGCTTGAAGCAAGCTATGGTCAGCTTGTAAATCTCAGTCAGGCGGATTCAAAATGGTTATGGAGTTTTGATAATTAAAAGATGAATAAACATAAAATAAAGATAGAGATACTTATGTAATTCATTGGTGGGAATTTCAGATAAGTGTATGGAGATGCGTCATTCCTTCTGAATCTCGACTTTCCTATTACCTTCATCCAATCCTTCAAACTCCTTTCTATGGTAAGCTGTATGTTGGGTGTCACCGTTGTCAATGGCTACTTCCCGTCCTCTCAGTGAAAATGGTCCTCTACAGTTTCCCGCATGGCTAATCAGCTGTTGGTTCTCGATCGTGTAGCAATAGGATTTACTATACTTTTGCGTCTGTCCTATGACCTACAGTCGTGAGTTTGAAGCTCGTCACAGTCATCCCATCCCAGATCCTACTTGGAATACCATAGACAAGGTTTAGACTTTTCAGATCTCAAGAATGCTGCCAATTGATTCTAGCTTATACCACGAAGACTCTGATCTCAAGGAATTGAAGGCTCTGTTGTCAGGAGAGGCAATCAAACGCATGGACTAGGAATCCAAGAAATACACACTCTAGCTTTTGCAGGTAGAACGGAAGTGTTTGTCAGGCACGCGTTCATAAGTGAGAATGGTGATGAGTGTCACGGATCATCACATTCATCAGGTTGAAATGCGAATGAATATCTTAGAATAAGAATAAGCATGAATTGAATAGAAAACAGTAGTAATTGCATTAATACTCGAGAAACAGCAGAGCTCTACACCCTTAATCTATGGTGTGTAGAAACTCCACTATTGAAAATACATAAGTAAAAATAGGGTAGGTATGGCCGTGAGGCCAGCCCCCAATATCTAAGGACTAACAATGATCAAAGATGTTCCAAAAGATCGTCCAAAGATAGATAATACAATAATAAAAAGTTCTATTTATACTAAACTAGTTACTAGGGTTACAGAAATGAGTAAATGATGCAGAAATCCACTTCCAGGCCCACTTGGTGTGTCCTTGGGCTGAGCATTAAAGCTTCCACGTGTAGAGGTCTTCCTTGGAGTTAAACGCTAGTTTGTAACTTGTTTCTCGCGTTTAACTCTGCTTTGCAACTTGTTTCTGGCGTTTAATGCCAGAATAGGGCAGAAAGCTGGCGTTAAACGCTAGTTTGCATCATCTAGACTCGGGAAAAGTATAAATTATTATATATTGCTGGAAAGCCTTGGATGTCTTCTTTCCAACACAATTGAGAGCGTGCCATTTGGACTTCTGTAGCTCGAAAAATTCTATTTCAAGTGCAGGGAGGTCAGAATCCAACAGCATCAGTAGTCTTTTGTCAGCATCTGAATCAGATTTTTGCTCAGGTCCCTCAATTTCAGCCAGAAAATACCTAAAATCACAGAAAAACACACAAACTCATTGTAAAGTCCAAAAATGTGAATTTTGCTTAAAAATTAATAAAAATATACTAAAAAGTGAATAAAACATACTAAAACTATATAAAAACAATGCCAAAAAGCGTATAAATTATCCGCTCATCACCTATGTACTTATGGATGTTCTTGGGAGATTGATTTGCTTGTGACCAAGTAGATAGTGGCATTCATCTTAGTTGCATTCATATAGGTAGATTGCATTTCATGATTCTCATTCTTTTGTACTCCTTTGGTCTTTGGCTTTCCTTTAGCATGAGGACATGCTATAGTCTAAGTGTGGGAAGGTTCATAAACCCCATTTTTAGGGTTTATCTTATATGGATTTTGAGGGTTTCATCAATGGTTTTTCACACTTATTCATATAAAAATGCATGATTTTGTGTTCCATTCCCAACTTTGCTTCAAGGATAAAAACATGCTTCTTTTACACTAGATTAGATACATTTTAATCCTCCTCTGTTACCACTCGATGCCGTGATCCGTTTGTTAAGTGATTTCAGAACTTATAGGGCAAGGATAGCCTAGAAGGAGGGGATGAAGCATGCATAAAGGGAAGGAGCATAGAAAAATGAAGCTTTGGAGTTTTGGGCAGCGACGCGTACGTATGCCTTGTGCGTACGCATGGATGCGCACTACCAAGATCGGCGTGATGAAGCCAAAGCCAGAAGTCGGCGCATTTGCATGGCTAAGCCAAAACCTTATGGACGCGCACGCACGCTTGACGCATGCGCGTGGATCGTAAAGCTCCAGGGACGCGTATGCGTGCTGTGCGCGTACGCGTTGATGCCGCACGTGATTTTTAAAGAGAAAACGTGACCAGCGATTTCATGGCAGTTACAGACCCTGTTTGGAGCAGAATTCTGGCGGAAAAAGGCCTAAGAAGACTAAGGATTAAGGGATCCACATCCATTCACTCATTACACACATTTTCTAGATATTTTGGGGAGTTAGTTACATTTTGTAGAGAGAGAAGCTCTAACTTCTCTCTAGGATTTTACTCTTTCCATATCAATTTCTCTTGGATTCCTTTGGTGAGATCAATTGCTAATTCACTTTTACTTTGATTCAAGTTGTAGATCTACTCTCCTACTCTCAATTAGTATTCTTTTGATTCATTCACTTTAGATCTTAGATTTGTGACTTTATTATTTTGATTTTGATCAATGAATTGAGGAATTTCATTTAATTGTTTGATTGTTGATGATTGCTTGAAATAGATACCTTGAATTCAATTCCTTTTTCTCAATCTCATAATGCTTCTCACTATTGCTCACCAATTGTTTGAGGAAATGACAACCCTAGTTATGGAGTAGATTCCTCTTACTTGGCTTAGGGGTGGAGTTGTTGGAGTCATTTGAATAGTTAATATCATTTGTTAGTTATCAATTGAGAATTGCTAATTGACTTGTGTATCACAAAAGCTAGATTCCTTTAAGGTTAGGCTAGGACTTGTGACTCAAGTTGATTACTTTCACTAGACCTTCCTCCATAATTAGGGGTTGGCTAAGTGAAGCAATAATTAATTGTTGTCACAATTGATGGGAGCTATAATGATGGAACTTCCATTGCTCACCCTTAGCCAAGGCTTTTATCATAATTGATTGTTGTTCATTTTTGTTAGCTTAAATTCTTACACCAAACTCTCAAAACCACAAAAGACTTCCTAATCAATGATCTGAAATCTAAGGCAATTCCTAGGGAGGATGACTCGGGACTAATACTCTCGGTTATAGATTTTAGAATTGTTTGATGTGAAATTTACGTGTTGGTTGGACTATACTCACGATTGGATTTATTGATAATTTCTATACCGACATAAAAATTCTCACATCAGACTCTAAGGACTAGAACCATAAGAGCAGCAATCTCTGATCTGGAAGATCTGACCTTGTCTGTGGCATTTTGAGTAGGATCAACAAAGAGATTGACTAGCGCGCGCTTCACCCTCTCCCAGATTGATCTAGTCCGTTCGGATGTTTTGTCTGGACCTGGGGAGATTAATGATCCTGACGTTAGGATTTTTGCTAGTAAAGAATTTTATAAAGTTGTGTTGTAAGTATAGATTCTGAGCCAACAGAAATCCCTTCGTACAAACGTTTTGGTTGTCACAAGTAACAAACCCCTAAATAAATTGATAACCGAGTATTTAAACCTCGGGTCGTCTTCTCAAGGAATTGCAGGGAGGTATGTTCTTATTGTTGGTTATGAAAAAGTGTATTTTGGGGTTGAGGTGAGGAATGAATATGGCAGATAATTTAAATGGCAATTAAAATAAATAAATACTGTAAAGCAACCCCTTTGGCAAGGTATGAGAAATTGGAAGTCCAGACTTAGTTATTCTTATCAATAATAATGAAAGTTGAATCTTAATTCCACTTAGTTAACCTTTGCTAAAGCAAAGGAAAGTCAAGGGACTAATTAGTTGACATTCGAATCCTATTTATTTCCTAAGAAAAGGTTGGGATTATTGAAGTTCAGTTCAATTAGCAAAGATAACAGTTATCAATTATATTGAGCTAAGATAGCTCCTGAGTTACTGATTTCTTAACCAAGACCAAAAGGAAAGGAAATTAAATCTGATGGAATAAAAAATGTCTTCAGATTGGGAATAATCAATATCATAAACAAAAGAAAGCAATATTAAACTGAAATACCTCAAATATCATTAAATAAGAAAATCATCATGAATGTGGCATAAGCCAAATAGGCAACCTAACTAATATAAGCATTCAAGTATCTGAAAACAAGAGATAAATGTAAAGTAAAAGAACATTGAACCTGATGAAGAGTCGAATTAAATCCTAATTTCTAAAAATCCTACCTAAATCCTAAGAGAGAGGAGAGAACCTCTCTCTCTCTAAAAACTACATCTAAAACTAAAAAAGTGAATTATCAAAGCATGATCTGAATGGATGCATTCCCCCACTTTATAACCTCTGTTCTATGCCTTCTGGACTTGGATTTGGGCCAAAAAGGGCTTCAGAATCCCCTATGAGCATTTTCTACAATTTCTGGTGCATGGCCTCTGTCATGCGTCTGCGTGGGTCACGCGGTCGCGTCAATTGGAGTCTTCCTTGTCGCGCGGTCGCGTCAGTCATGCAGCTGCGTCATAGGTGTTCTTCTTTAGGCACGCGGTCACGTCAGCCATGCGGCTGCGTCGCTTCTTCTTCGCGCTTGACATGCGGCCGCGTCGTCCATGCGGTCGCGTCGCTCCAGTTTCTTCACAAACTCCGTTTTATGCTTTCCTTCCATTTTTGCATTATTCCTTTCCATCCTCTGAGCCATTCATGCCCTATAATATCTGAAAACACTTAACACACATATCAAGGCATCTAATGGTAATAAGAGAGGATAAAAGATAGGGAACTTAAGGCCAAAGAAGCATGTTTTCAATCAAAGCACATAATTAGGAAGGCAAATGTAAAACCATGCAAATAGTATGAATAAGTGGGTGAAGAGTTGATAAAATCCACTCAATTAAGCACAAGATAAACCATAAAATAGTGGTTTATCAACCTCCCCACACTTAAACAATAGCATGTCCTCATGCTAAGCTCAAGAGAAGCTATAAAGATGAAGAGGAATGGTAGAAAGTATGAAATGCAATCCTATCTATATGAATGCAACTAAATGCAAAAATTTTTCTACCTACTTGGTGAAAAAGTAAATAAATCTTTCAAAAACAAATATGAATCAAATTCCACTAATTCAAACATACAATAAAAAGCAAGTAAACTTGTAAGAAGATGGCTCATAAAAGCAGGGAACATAGAATCAAGCATTGAACCCTCACTGGTAATGTATATCACTCTAGTCTCTCAAGTGTCTAGGGTCAATCACTCTACTCTTCCCTAGTCATGCTTTCTAAACTTTGTTCTTCATCTAACCAATGAACAAATATTTAGCATATCAATGCAAACATTATGAGGTCTTTTAGGGTTGTAATGGGGCTGAGGTAAAGGTAAGGATATATGTATGGCCAAGTGAGCTTTATAAAGTGAATCCTTGATTAGTCTAAAATCTCACCTAACATACACATACTTTATATAAATTAAAATGCTTTACCTAGCTACCCAAATTTTTCCCACTTTTGTATTACATGCTCATGTATCAAACATATTTTTGAATTTTGTTCTATGTGCATTGATTCTTTTTATTTTGCATTTGGGGTATATATTTTTTTTCTTTTTGTATCCCCTTTATTTAAATACTTGAAATTTTATTTTATTTTATTTTTTTATATGCACATGGTAATTTAATTACTTTGATTTCACATGAGCATGCTTCCCAAAAATTTTTATTTTGAAATATCTTTATTCTTTTCAACTTTCTACCTTGTTTCTATCATCCATGTTCCCATAAAGTTTTCCCACACTTAAACAATTACACAATTTCTATCTTAAGCTAATCAAGGAATCAACTTAGGATTTTTATTTTGTTTTTCTGCTTAAGGCTAGTAATGCGGTTTATAGAACAAGAGGGGATTAAAAGCTCAAGGGGCTAACAAAAGTGATGTAAAAGGTGGGCTAATTTGGGATAAGCGAGGAAAAATTCAAATGATGGCTTCAATCATATGCAAGTATGTAAATACACTAAATATTGGACATATAGACTGGAACAAAATACAGATTGCAATCATAGAGAAGTAAAACACACAAGAATAAAATATCATGGTTAAATAATGTAACCATATAAATAAGCTCAAGATCTCACGGGTTGTGTGTTCTTTGGCTCAAAAATCATGTTCCAAATACAACTTCAAACAAATTTAACAAAAACTTTTCAATTTAAATTAGTGAAATACTATAAAAATTTCTTGAAAAAGAAAATATTACTTCAACCAAGTAGTAACTAAATGCACAAAATCAAATAAATATGCAATCAAATATGCAAATGCAATAATGAATAAACAAAGAAAATAAAATAATGGTGTTGAAAAAAAAGAAAATAGCTAACCCATGGAGATCGGTATCGACCTCCCCACACTTAAACATTGCACCGTCCTCGGTGCATGCTAAGATGTGCAGATAGACGGGTTGTTCTGACTGATGCTTTTCTCCAAAGATTGTGCAGATGGACTTGCCTTCTCTCCCCATGTAAACGTCTTCCGATTCCCTTCCGGGTGGCCATCCTGAAAGAAAATAGGGAAGAAAAGTAACCCAGAAATAAAGATAAGAAAATAAATAAAGTATGGTTGGGGTAATGCCAAATGATAAGGGTCTCATTTACATGGAAGCTTCAACATGTACGTGAGAAAATAATAGAGGCCATGGCATGCCAGTGGGACAAAATGTACAACAATGGAAAAGAGAGTGGGGAATGAAAGACAATGTAAGTTCAAGCCAATGTAAAAGGAATGCAGGTATAAAAGATTGACATTGACAGAAAATGAACATTACCCAACATTGTAAAACAAGTCACTAAGCACCAAAATGACACCAGAAAAGATACAACAGTTAAATAAGAAAATCAACACCAAAGGAAAAAGAAAAGAAAAATATGCTCTAAATTAAAATATAATGAATGAAATATGCAAATAAATTAAGTAAAATAAAATGAAAGATAAGAAGAATGAGAGGGGAAAGAAGTGAGTAAGAAAGGAGGGAGGAAAAAATTAGGATTGGGGAAGACAAGATAAGATATTTGGTAAATTAGGATAAGCTGTGCGGCGCAAGCGACGCGGACACGTAGGGCACGCGGTCACGCGACTTGCGCTTTAAGTTAATCGACGCGGTCGCGTCGGTCACGTGGTCGCGTGACACATGTTATGCTTCTGGCGCGAGTGCTGCCTCGTGCCTACACAACTCTCTGTTCGAATTATTTTATTTGCCAAATTTGGGGTGACGCGATCGCGTGGGGCATGCGATCGCGTGAGTGGGCTTTAGAAGGGAATGACGCGGACGCGTGAGCCATGCGTCCGCATGGGTAGAATTGTGCGTTCAGCATCATTCCAGCACCACTCTCTCACAATAATTCGTTGTGCACCCTTTTTACGTCGAAAATCATGGCACACGGCCGCGTGGGTGACGCGGTCGCGTGGGAGGCCATTATTCCCATGTGACGCGGACGCGTCAGCGACGCGGTCGCGTGGGACGATTTATGCCACGGGCACGCCTCCAGCCACGCTCTCGCGTGACTCTCTGTTCATTTTTATTTTCTCCACTCTCCTTGCGACGCAGACACGTCGCTGATGCGGTCGCGTCGCGTGGCATTTTTTTATGCAATATGCAGAATGCAATGCTTAATATGAATGCTATGCACGATTTTAGGTTCAATAAAATTTCAAAAATAAACAAAACATACTAGAATTAGAACTGAAAAGGGACGATCATACCATGGTGAATTGTCTCCCACCTAGCACTTTTAGTTAAAGTCCTTAAGTTGGACAATTGGTGAGCTCCTTGTCATGGTGGCTTATGCTTGTACTGATCCAGGAATCTCCACCAATGTTTGCAATTCCAATATCCTCCGGGATCCCAAATCTTGTTTCTGCACCCGTCTTCAAGTTGATTATCATGATTCCATTCGGGTGGTTCAGCTTTAGAATTCTCACTAAAGTAACCAAACAGCTTCCTAGACCCATTCAATTGAGCTCTATACCAACCTTTGCGTTTAAATTTTGAGCTTCCAACCATAATGAACCTTGCAGGACAGATCTTACCACTAACCATCTTCTTCTTACGCTTAATGCCACAAAGAGCTCTAAGTTGACCATCCGTCTCCAGTAGCCCATATTCAAGTGGAATTAGGAAGCTAAGGGATATGAATTTTATCCACTTGAATGCTGTGAAGGATGATGGCAACTTAGGGGGAGGTGTTTGGAATGAACTTGGAAGCTCTACTCCCTTGTGCTCTCCTCTGACTTGGACATTTACTTTCTAATTCAAACATTTCTCTTTTATTTAAGCATATGGGAAACAAAACAAAATTTAAAGCTAAGTGATGAATGACAAGCATTATGCAGATAAGCATACTTAATCAAACAACTTCACTTGCAACTAGATGAACACGTTAGCAAGACATACAAAAATTCCTGAATTAAAACATTTCACAACAATAAGGATTAAGTGTAGATACAACCTTTTGGGTTGAAGCTTTTCATTCTTCCTCTTGTTGTGTCCCTTTTGAGTCACAATGCAAATTGTCTTCAATTGTTGGCTAATTTCCTGGATAATTCTCAAAAGTTGCTTGCTTCTCAAGCCCTTAAATGAATGGTTAGTATGCATAAATTGAGTGTGTCTTTTGGATTAATTTTGCTGTAGGAACACCAAACTTAATTGCTTGCCACTTCCTCTGATCAACAAGTTAACCATATGTGGAACCTTGTGTCCTTGCTAAAGGTTATGGAATTAAAACTAGAAAGCAGTTAGATAGTTGAATAATTTGTCTGATTGCTTGGAGCTAGCATTGTGCAAGAAGTGAGAATGTGTTTTTAAATGAGATTTTGGTGGAACACCAAACTTAGAATCCTTCATTCTTCCTTAAATTGTTTTGGTGTGCAACACTAAACTTAGCTCCTTGCAATGCATATTAATTATTCAACACTTTTATTGAAAAAGCGATGAAAAGAAAACTACCTCAGGTTGGGTTGCCTCCCAACAAGCGCTTCTTTATTGTCACTAGCTTGACATTGAACTCCCTTTAGGGTGGTTGATGCCTGTGATGTCTCAACTTGTCTCCCCTCACTGTGAGCTTCTTTTTTGTTCCCTGATGCTTAAGTTCAACATGCTCAAGTGAGAGTACTTTGCATACAGTGTAGTAATCATTGATTTGTTGGCTTATTCCCAACTGTTGATAAATCAATTGCACTTCATCACCCTTGGAGAACCCTTCAGTGGGGATTTTCTTGTTTTTCCATCCCTTCTGAGCTTTCTTCTTGCCACTCTTCCCTTTTCTTGTCACTCCTTCTTCTTTGATAACAACATTTGCTTTGGGATTCTTCTTCTCAGTCAACACTTTGATCCCTTCTTGTTTTTCTTCTCCACTTTGCTCAGTCTCACTCTTCTTTTGGCATGTTGTGTTGTTTGTTTCTTGCCTTGGAAGATGATCTTCATCTGTCTTGCTAACTCCTTCCTTCCAATGTAAGCTTCCTTTGTCAACTTCCATGCAATTATTCTTCTCATTACTGGACCGTGTCTCTGAAAAAACATTCAGGATGATGTTCTCTTCATGCATTTGAAGGGTTAGCTTTCCTTATTCCACATCTATAATGGCTCTAGCAGTGGCCAAGAAAGGTCTCCCAAGCATGATGGAATTACCTTCATCCTCATCTGAATCTAAAACCACAAAGTCTGTAGGGTATATGAATTTGTCCACCTTGACTAGAAGGTTTTCAACCACACCCCTGGGATATACTACTAACTTATCTACCAGTTCTAGAGACATTTGTATGGGCTTAATTTCCCTTATACATAGCTTTTTCACCAAAGACGAGGGTATCAAATTGATACTTGCTCCTAGATCGCAGAGAGCTTTGTTGATGGTCAATCTCCCAATGGTGCAAGGTAAAAAGAAACTTCCAGGATTTGCAAGTTTAGGGGGAAGCCCTTTTTGAATCAAGGCCCTGCATTCCTCAGTAAGCAGTATAGTCTCTTTCTCATCCCAACTTCTTTTCTTGTTGATGAGCTCCTTTAAGAACTTGGCATACAAAGGCATTTGCTCCAATGCCTCGGCCAAGGGAATGTTGATCTCTAGCTTCTTAAAAGTCTCAAGGAATTTATGGAAATGTTGATCCTTTGCTTCTTTGTGAAATCTTTGTGGATAAGGTAGTGGAGGTGTAAGGCTCTTCTTTACTTGCTGTTGTCTTGGATTTGGTTCTTCCATGATCTGCTTTCCCTTCTTCAAATTCTGTGGTTGGTTGTTCTCTTCTATGAGCTTTTCTGAGACATTCTTGCTTGTTATGTCCTTGTTGTTAGCTCCATCTTCCTCTGTTGGTTCTTTGTCACTCTCCATGAGCTTATTAGTTGCCCCTTTGTTGCTATCTACCAATGTCTTTCCACTCCTTAATTGCACAGCTTTGCACTCTTCTTTTGGATTAGGAATGGCGTCACTTGGTAGTGAGCTTGAAGGTCTCTCAATAGAAATCTGCTTGGAGATTTGTCCAATCTGCCTTTCTAGTCTCTTCATGGAAGCTTCTTGGTTCTTTGTTGTCATTTCTTGGTTTTTCACCATCTTTTCCATGAGCATCTCCAGATTAGTAATCCTCTGAGAGTCTCGTGAGATTCGTTGATTTTGGGGTGTTGATGGATGATGGTAAGTGTTTTGGTTAGTTGGTTGGGTATTAGATGGATAATGGTTGGAGTTGGGGTAATTGTTTTGGGATTTTCTATAAGGAATTTGGTTAGTTGGCTGCTGGTTGTGATTTTGATTGTTTCTTGGATTGTTTTGAGCTGAGTTCCTTTGCCATGGTTGTTGGTTTTGATTATGATTGTCTCCCCACCTAAGGTTTAGGTGGTTCTTCCAAGATGGATTGTAGGTGTCACCATACACCTCATTTGATCCAGAGTTTTGGTTGTGCATATAGTGCACTTGCTCTTGTTGTTGTTCTTCTTGGTTTTCTTCATTCTGCCCCCAAGGAGTTGATGGTTGGCTTGTGGCACTCACTGATGCAACCTGTAGGCTATCAATTCTCTTGGCCATTTGCTCAAATTGTTGTTGAATCTGCTGCTACATCACTTTGTGTTGAGCCAAAATTGTATCCACTCCTTCCAATTCTAGCACTCCCTTCCTCTGTGATGGTTGGCATTGCCTTTGGTGAGCAAAGAAATATTGGTTGTTGGCCACCATATCAATGAGGTTTTGAGCTTCCTCTGCAGTTTTCATCAATTGCAATGATCCTCCAGCTGAGTGATCAAGTGCCTCTTGAGCTTTCAGAGTAAGTCTTTCATAGAAGTTCTGCAGCTTGTCCCACTCAGTGAACATCTCTGGTGGACATTTCCTCAGCAGAGCCTTATATCTTTCCCATGCCTCATATAGATTTTCAGCATCCATTTGAGTGAATGTCTGCACCTCAGTCTTCAATCTTATGATCCTTTGAGGGGGGTAAAATTTGGCAAGAAACTTGCTCACCAAATCATCCCAAGTATTGATGCTCTCCTTTGGAAATGTTTTTAGCCATTGAGTGGCTTTGTCCCTGAGAGAGAATGGGAATAGCAGCAGCTTGTATATGTCAGGGTGCACTACATTGCTTTTAACTGTGTCACAGATCCTCAAGAAAGTGGATAGATGTTGGTTCGGGTCCTCCAATGGCCCTCCTCCAAAAGAGCAGTTGTTTTGGACCAACGTGTTGAGTTGTGGCTTCAGTTCAAAGTTGTTTGCATTGACATTAGGGGTGAGAATGCTACTCCCATAATGTTTAGCATTTGCAAATGTATAGGAGGCCAGTACTCTCCTCTGTTGTGGGTTATTGTTGGCCCCTTTTTCTGGTGGATTGGTTTAACATTCCTCCATGTCTTGAAATTCTTCTTCTGACTCCTCCTCTCCAACAATGTTTTTCCCTCTTTCAGCTCTTCTTAATCTCCTGATGGTTCGTTCGTCTTGTTCATGACAGGTGGGTATAGCTCTTCTTGTATCTGTCATATAAACAAAACACAAGAAACACACAAAACCAGTGACACTTCAATCTATTGCTAGAGTGAAGTTTTAGTTAGCTTAAGCAAAAATTCAAATAGTTAGTGGTTAATTAAAAATTAAAGAAATAGAAAAGGAAAAGTGCTTGATCTAAACCTCCACTTCACTTAGTCATTGTCAATCTATTTCAATCCCCGGCAACGGCACCAAAAACTTGATGTGTGGAAAACGATCCAACACAAAACTCACCGGCAAGTATACCGGGTCGCATCAAGAAATAAAACTCACAGGAGTGAGGTCGATCCCACAGGGATTGAAGGATTGAGCAATTTTAGTTTAGTGGTTGATTTAGTCAAGCGAATCAAGTATTGGTTGAGTGATTTTGTATTCAACAGTAAGTAAATAGTAGGAAATGTAAAGGGAGAGGGATGAATTGCAGAAATTAAAGAGAACTGAAAGTAAAGGTGCTAAATCTTAAAGAACAAGAAATTAAATGACTGAAACTTAAAGTGCAAGAAATGTAAATTGCGGTAACTTAAAATGCAAGAAATATAAATTGCTTGAATGAAGAAGGGATTTGAGGACTGGGATTTTAGAATTTAAGCAAGGGAAATTAAATTACAACAACTAACTAAGCAAGAGATGAATTGAAATTGACTAGATCTTCAAACAGCAAATGGAAATTCAATTGCAGCAGTGGTTCAGTAGAAGAACCAAAAAGAGAAAATCAGATCTCAGGACTCCAGGGACTAGATAGCAGAGTCTAAGATTGCAGCAGTAAAGGAAATGGAATTTAGCTCAATTATGCAGTAGGAAAATCAAAGAGATCTTAAATGGAGATTGAGACAGAAGTTCCTCAATTCTTCACACTCAAGACTCAAACAAAACCCAGTAAAGAAAATAAAACAATCAGAGGAAGAAGAAGTGAATTCTCTCCTCCAATTCTCAAGCCAATTTTGCAGAAAATAGAAAAATGGGAAGTGAGCTCTCAAGTTGACTAAGGATGAAAATTAAAAATGAAAGTAAGCTCTCTTTCTAATCCTAACTAACACCTATTTATACACTTTTCTATTTTGGATCTAAGAATTTTTAGTGGGCTTTTTGATTTGGTGAAGAAGTGAATTAAGTTGGATTTTTGAGTGAAATTCAGCCCATGTTGCTCCCAGGAGGTTGCTCTGCTCTTGTGGAGGGCAAAGCAGGGAAGCCTTGCATGTGGATCCAACTAGTGTGCCAAATTTGGGAGGGGCATCAGGATGCTGCCCTGCCCTTGTGGAGAGCAGGGCAGTGTTGTCATGGTGCGTCCAAACTTCCCTGCCCGTGCGTCCAAGCTGCACACACCCAAGCTCCTGGCCGTGCCAAATTGTGCGTGCCATGCACCAAGGAATGCTGCTCTGCCCTCCTCAAGGGCAGGGCAGCGTAAGCTTTCCTTGTTCTTGGGTGTGGTCCCAAGTTCGAAACCTGGCTGAATGCATGCTGAGCTTTTTCTTCTTGGCACATGATTCACGCTTAAGGCTTGGCTTCCTAGAGATCTTGTGTTCGAAACTTGGTGGTAGCCTTTTAGCCAAGTGTGGCTCATTTTCCTTTATTGTTGCGCCACTCCCTTCCCTTTATGTGCTTGGGTTCGAAACCCATGGGTGGCACTTGGAGAACAATTTCCTTGAATTTTTCCATGAGGAGCCCGAAATTGCTCTTGAGGAGGGCAGGGCAGAATTTTTCCTTCCCTTGTTTCTTGGCCTAGCATTGTGCTTGATGAGCGGATAATTTATACGCTTTTTGGCATTGTTTTTAGGTAGTTTTTAGTAAGTCAAGCTACTTTTAGGGATGTTCTCATTAGTTTTTATGTTAAATTCACATTTTTGGACTTTACTATGAGTTTGTGTATTTTTCTGTGATTTCAGGTAATTTCTGGCTGAAATTGAGGGACTTGAGCAAAACTCTGATAGGAGGCTGACAAAGGACTGCTGATGCTGTTGGAATCTGACCTCCATGCACTCGAAATGGATTTTCTAGAGCTACAGAACTCCAAATGGCGCGCTCTCAATGGCGTTTGAAAGTAGACATCCAGAGATTTCCATCAATATATAATAGTTCATACTTTATTCGGGAATTGACGACGTAAACTGGCGCTCAACGCTAGTTCCATGTTGTTGTCTGGAGTAAAACGCCAGAAACACGTCACGACCCAGAGTTGAACGCCCAAAACACGTTACTACTTGGCGTTCAACTCCAAAAGAAGCCTCAGCTC
>NC_029780.3:67082512-67082906 GCF_000817695.3 Arachis duranensis | reverse complement strand
TATTAGACATCTTTGGTCTCAGTTTTATTTTATTCTTCATCTGAGGAGACTATTGATCACGTTTTAGGGGGCTGGCCATTCAGCCATGCCTGAACCTTTCACTTATGTATTTTCAACGGTGGAGTTTCTACACACCATAGATTAAGAGTGTGGAGCTCTGCTGTACCTCAAGTTTCAATGCAATTACTATTATTTTCTATCCAATTCGAATTATTCCTATTCTAAGATATTCGTTGCACTTCAACTTGATGAATGTGATGATCCTTGACACTCATCATCATTCTCACCTATGAACGCGCGTGATTGACAACCACTTCCGTTCTACCCTAGACCGAGCGCATATCTCTTGGTTTTCTTAAACAGAATCTTCGTGGTATAAGCTAGAATTGATGGC
>NC_029780.3:67079036-67082300 GCF_000817695.3 Arachis duranensis | reverse complement strand
TGACAGAGCATTTGGACCTTTTTCACTGAGAGGATGGGATGTAGCCATTGACAATGGTGATGCCCTACATACAGCTTGCCAAAGAAGGGAGTGATAAAATTGGATAAAAGCAGTAGGAAAGCAGAGATTCAGGAGGAGCACAGTATCTCCATATGCCTATCAGAAATCCCCATCATTGGATTACATGAGTAATGTTATGTTTATTTTATGTTTATTATTTATTAATTTTCGAAAATCCATAATCAATTACTATCCGCCTGACTGAGATTTACAAGATGACCATAGCTTGCTTCATACCAACAATCTCTGTGGAATCGACCCTTACTCACGTAAGGTTTATTACTTGGACGACCCAGTACACTTGCTGGTTAGTTGAACGGAGTTGTGTCCACACATAGCAAAGAGCCATTATAATTATTCTATACAACAATAAAGAGTACAACATTGATGATCACAATTTCATCCACCAAGTTTTTGGCGCCGTTGCCGGGGATTGTTCGAGTATGGACAACTGACGGTTCATCTTGTTGCTCAGATTAGGTAATTTTCTTTTTATTTTCTTTTCAAAAAAGGTTTTCAAAAATCTTTCAAAAATTTTTCTTTATTGTCGTTTTCTTAAAATATAATTTTCGAAAAAAAAAACAATAAAAATACAAAAAAAATCATAAAAAAAAATCAAAAATACTTTGTGTTTCTTGTTCAAGTCTTGAGTCAACTTTTAAGTTTGGTATCAATTGCATGCTTTAAAAAATTTTTCTTGCATTTTTCGAAAATTCATGCATTCATGGTGTTCTTCATGATCTTCAAGTTGTTCTTGACAAGTGTTCTTGTTTGATCTTGATGTTTTCTTGTTTTGTGTTGTTTGTTGTTTTTCATATGCATTTTTTGTTTGTTAGAGTCCATGCATTAAAGATTTCTAAGTTGGTGTCTTGCATGTTTTCTTTGCGTCAAAAATCTTTCAAAATTATGTTCTTGATGTTCATCATGATCTTCATAGTGTTCTTGGTGTTCATCTTGACATTCATAGTGTTCTTGCATGCATTCTTTGTTTTGATCCATAAAGAAAAGAGAAAAACACAAAAATGACGTTTTTAATTTTTCTCTCTCATCATTAAAAATTTAAAAATAAAAAAAATATATCTTTTCCTTTTTTCTCTCAAAATTTCAAAAATTTGAAATTGCCTTAGTCAAAAATTTTTAAAATTAGTTGTTTCTTACAAGTCAAGTCAAATTTTCAAATTTAAAAATCTTATCTTTTCAAAAATCTTTTCTCAAAAATCATGTCTTTTTCATTTTTTTCTTTTTTTCGAAAATTTTAAAAATCTTTTTCAAAATATTTTCAAAATATCTTCCTTATCTTTATTTCAAAAATTTTGAAATTACACTAACAATTAATGTGATTGATTAAAAAATTTGAAGTTTGTTACTTTCTTGAAGGTTCAATCTTTAAATTCTAGAATCTTATCTTGTAGTTTCTTGTTAGTAAAGTAATTAATTTTAATTTTAAAAATTAAATCTTTTTCAAACATATCTTATCATATCTTTTTCAAAAATTTGATTTCAAAATATCTTATCTAACTTCTTATCTTCTTATCTTTTCAAATTTGATTTTAATATCTTTTTCAACAAACTATTTGACTTTTTATTTGTTTCTTATCTTTTTCAAAACCACCTAACTACTTTTTCCCCTCTAATTTTTGAAAATACCTCCCTCTTTTTAAAAAAAATTCTTTTTAATTGTTTAAATTTTAATTTTAATCATATCTTATCTTCAATTTTTGAAAATCACTAACCACTTTTTCAAAATTATTTTTGAAATTCTATATCTCTCCTTCTATCTATTTATTTATTTATTCACTAACACTTCTCTTCATCTCTCTTAATCTCAGATCACCACCTCTATCCTTACCCATTCTTCTTCACTACTCTGCCCTTTTTTTTCTACTAACATAAAGGAATCTCTATACTTTGACATAGAGGATTCCTCTTTCTTTTCTTGTTCTCTTCTTCCCTATATGAGCAGGAACAAGGAAAAAGACACTCTTGTTGAAGCTGATCCAGAACCTGAAAGGACTCTAAAGAGGAAACTAAGAGAAGCTAAACTACAACAATCCAGAGGCAACCTTTCTGAAATTTTCGAACAAGCGAAGGAGATGGCAGCCGAACCCAACAACAATAATGCAAGGAGAATGCTTGGTGACTTCACAAAACCAACGTCCAAATTTGATGGAAGAAGCATCTCCATTCCTGCCATTGGAGCCAACAATTTTGAGCTTAAGCCTCAACTAGTTGCTTTAATGCAACAGAACTGCAAGTTTTATGGACTTCCATCTGAAGATCCTTACCAGTTTTTAACTGAGTTCTTACAGATTTGTGAGACTGTTAAGACAAATGGAGTAGATCCTGAAGTCTACAGGCTCATGCTTTTTCCTTTTGCTGTAAGAGACAGAGCTAGAACATGGTTGGACTCACAACCTAAAGATAGCCTGGATTCCTGGGATAAGCTGGTCACAGCCTTCTTGGATAAATTCTTTCCTCCTCAAAAGCTGAGCAAGTTTAGAGTGGATGTTCAGACCTTCAAGCAAAAAGATGGTGAATCCCTCTACAAGCAGATGACCAAAAAGTGTCCTTCTGACATGTTTTCAGAATGGACCATATTAGATATATTCTATTATGGTCTATCTGAATTTTCCAAGATGTCATTGGACTATTCTGCAGGTGGATCTATTCACCTAAAGAAAATGCCTGAAGAGGCTCAAGAACTTATTGACATGGTTGCAAATAACCAATTCATGTACACTTCTGAGAGGAATTCCGTGAATAGTGGGACGCCTCAGAGGAAGGGAATTCTTGAAATTGATACTCTGAATGTCATATTGGCTCAGAACAAAGTGTTGACTCAGCAAGTCAACATGATCTCTCAAAGTCTGAATGGATGGCAAAATGCATCCAACAGTACTAAAGAGGCAGCTTCTGAAGAAGCTTATGATCCTGAGAACCCTGCAATGGCAGAGGTTAATTACATGGGTAAACCTTATGGAAACACCTATAACTCATCATGGAGAAATCATCCAAATTTCTCATGGAAGGATCAACAAAAGCCTCAACAAGGCTTTAACAATGGTGGAAGAAATAGGTTCAGTAATAACAAGCCTTTTCCATCATCTTCTCAGCAACAGACAGAAAATTCTGAACAGAGCACCTCTAATTTAGCAAACTTAGTCTCTGATCTGTCAAAAGCCACTTTAAGTTTCATGAGTGAAA
>NC_029780.3:67078359-67078862 GCF_000817695.3 Arachis duranensis | reverse complement strand
TGTGTTTTTCTGTGATTTTAGGTATTTTCTGGCTGAAATTGAGGGACCTGAGCAAAAATCTTATTCAGAGACTAAAAAGGACTGCAGATGCTGTTGGATTCTGACCTCCCTGCACTCGAAGTGGTTTTCTGGAGCTACAGAAGCCCAATTGGCGCGCTCTCAACGGCGTTGGAAAGTAGACATCCTGGGCTTTCCAGCAATATATGATAGTCCATACTTTACCCAAGATTTGATGGCCCAAACCGGCGTTCAAAGTCACCCTTAGGAATTCCAGCGTTAAACGCCGGAACTGGCACAAGAATGGGAGTTAAACGCCCAAACTGGCACCAAAGCTGGCGTTTAACTCCAAGAGGAGTCTCTACACGAAAATGCTTCAATGCTCAGCCCAAGCAAACACCAAGTGGGCCCGGAAGTGGATTTTTATGTCATTTACTCATCTCTGTACACCCTAGGTTACTAGTTTTCTATAAGTAGGACCTTTTACTATTGTATTTTTAATCTTT
>NC_029780.3:67075808-67077873 GCF_000817695.3 Arachis duranensis | reverse complement strand
TGTGGGATCGACCCTTACTTGCGTAAGGTTTATTACTTGGACGACCCAGTACACTTGCTGGTTAGTTGTGCGAAGTTGTGTGATCACAATTTCATCCACCAAGTTTTTGGTGCCGTTGCCGGGGATTGTTGAGTTTGGACAACTGACGGTTCATCTTGTTGCTTAGATTAGTTATTTTTTTTTGGAATTCTTAAAGACGAATTCTAGAGTTTCATGATGATTTGTTGAAGTCTGGCTGGCTGTGAAGCCATGTCTAATTTCATTGGACCGAGGTTTCAACTTATCATCACAAGAGCTTGTTGATCAATCTTGCTATTGGAGCAGTGATCTGCTAAGGCTTGGCTGGCCTTTGGCCATGTCTAGTGTTTTGGACCGAAGCTTTCTTTGAAAGCTTGGCTGGCTGTGAAGCCATGTCTAATTCCTGGACCGGAGTCTTAGACTAAACATTGCATGATTCCTGGAATTCTCATTAAGAATTTTGATACCTTTATTTTCTTTTTCCACTTAATTTTCGAAAAAGCACAAAAAAATTACAAAATCATAAAAACAAAAAAATATTCTATGTTTCTTGTTGAGACACTAGTCTCATGTTAAGTTTGGTGTTAATTGCATGCATTCATTCATGTGTGTTAGTGATCTTCAAGATGTTCTTGATGATTTCTTACTCTAATCTTTAAATTCTCTTGACTTGAGTGTTTATGAGTCTCATATGCATTCTCATTAGTGTCAGCAGTATACAAACTGCTAAGTTTGGTGTCTTGCATGCATTGTTATTTGATTTTAGTTGCATTTTGATTATTCAAAATCCAAAAATATTTTTTATTTATGTCTTCTCAAGTCAATATTTTCAAAATCAATTTCTTTCTATTTTTAAAAATACTTGCTATCAATCAATGATTTGATTCAACATTTCAAGTATGTTGCCTTTTCTGTTGAGAAAGGTTTAATGTTTGAATCATATCTTTTCTTGTTAGCCAAGTCATTAATTTTCAAAATCAAATCTTTTTAAAATGTTTTTCAAATCATATATTCTCAATCACATCTTTTTAAACTAATCATATCTTCTTAACCACATCTTTTTCAAAATAGTTTTCAATCAAATCTTTTTTATTTCTAATTTCAAATTCTTTTTCAAAAATCACTTGATTACTTTCCCACTTTTGTTTTCGAAAATTATCAATCAAAGTTTTTCAAAAATGTTTTCAAAATCTTTTACTTGATTTTCGAAAATTACTTCCCTTCTTCTCACATCCTTCTTACTAAGGTGGATTCATTCCTTGTTCTTACTTTTCTGCTGTTCGGTTTTTATATTATATGTTTATCTATGTTTTGTGTCTCTACTTCATGATCATTAATGTTTAGTAACTATGTCTTAATGTTATGAATAATTCCATTAATCCTTCACCTCTCTTAAATGAAAAATGTTTTTGATTAAAAAGAACAAAGAAGTACATGAATTCCGAATTTATCCTTGAATTTAGTTTAATTATATTGATGTGATGACAATACTTTTTGTTTTCTGAATGAATGCTTAAACAGTGCATATTTTGATCTTATTGTTTATGAATGTTAAAATTGTTGGCTCTTGAAAGAATGATGAACAAAGAGAAATGTTATTGATAATCTGAAAAATCATGAAATTGATTATTGAAGCAAGAAAAAACAGTGAAAAACAAAAGCTTGCGGAAAAAAAAAGAAAGAAAAAGAAAAAGCAAGCAGAAAACGCCAATAACCCTTAAAACCAAAAGGCAAGGGTAAAAAGGATCCAAGGCTTTGAGCATCAATGGATAGGAGGGCCCAAGGAAATAAAATCCAGGCCTAAGCGGCTAAACCAAGTTGTCCCTAACCATGTGCTTGTGTCATGAAGGCCCAAGTGAAAAGCTTGAGACCGAGTGGTTAAAGTCGTGATCCAAAGCAAAAGAGTGTGCTTAAGAGCCCTGGACACCTCTAACTGGGGACTCTAGCAAAGCTGAGTCACAATCTGAAAGGTTCACCCAGTCATGTGTCTGTGGCATTTATGTATCCGGTGGTAATACTGGAAAATAAAGTGCTTAGGGCCACGGCC
>NC_029780.3:67075383-67075604 GCF_000817695.3 Arachis duranensis | reverse complement strand
TTCTGTGATTTCAGGTAATTTCTGGCTGAAATTGAGGGACTTGAGCAAAACTCTGATAGGAGGCTGACAAAGGACTGTTGACGCTGTTGGAATCTGACCTCCCTGCACTCAAAATAGATTTTCTTGAGCTATAGAACTCCAAATGGCGCGCTCTCAACGGCTTTGGAAATTACACATCCAGAGCTTTCCAGCAATATATAATAGTTCATACTTTATTCGGA
>NC_029780.3:67068172-67074670 GCF_000817695.3 Arachis duranensis | reverse complement strand
ACAGAGCATTTGGACCTTTTTCACTGAGAGGATGGGATGTAGCCATTGACAACGGTGATGCCCTACATACAGCTTGCCATAGAAGGGAGTGATAAAATTGGATAAAAGCAGTAGGAAAGCAGAGATTCAGGAGGAGCACAGCATCTCCATACGCCTATCTGAAATCCCCATCATTGGATTACATGAGTAACTTTATCTTTATTTTATGTTTATTATTTATTAATTTTTGAAAATCCATAATCAATTACTATCCGCCTGACTGAGATTTACAAGATGACCATAGCTTGCTTCATACCAACAATCTCTGTGGAATCGACCCTTACTCACGTAAGGTTTATTACTTGGATGACCCAGTACACTTGCTGGTTAGTTGAACGGAGTTGTGTCCACACATAGCAAAGAGCCATTATAATTATTCCATACAACAATAAAGAGTACAACATTGATGATCACAATTTCGTCCACCAGTGCTCCGCCCTCAAGGAAGGCAGGGCAGTGAAGTCTTGAATGCTTGGTTCATTGTTGTGCTCCCTTGGAGGGCAGTGTGCTCTTGTGGAGGGCAGTGTGGCTTCCTCCTTCAATGCTGAGCCACACTTCTTCTTCCTTTGGCCACACTTCTTAAGCCACGCTTCCTTCTTTTCTTCTTTTCTTCACCTACAATTAATCAAAACAACCAATCAAAGTATCACTAAATTCACAAGGTTTATAAATCAATAAAAATCAATTAAATTTAGCTTAAACCTCATGAATTAGTATCAATTAATTGGTGGTTGTTTGATTCAAATAAGACATGCAATTCCACTCTAAATTGCTTACTTATGGTGCAAGAAACTGCATAAAAGCTAGTGAAACAGGTGAAATTAGCTTGAGAAATGGGTATATGATGACTTGTCATCAGTATTCAGCTTGGTTATTTGAGACAGGAAACTCGAACTTTAAGGAGAGCTCGATTTGGGTTCTATGATCACTCTCTAAAATTACGCCTGCACCACTCCCAGTTTTGTACGAGGAGCCATCCACGTAAAGGCTCCACTCTATGGGGGTGCCCGGGGTGTCAGTGTACTCTGCGATAAAGTCAGCCAAGTACTTAGATTTGATAGCTGTTTGAGTTTCGTATTTAAGGTCAAATTCGGATAACTTGACTGCCCATTGTAGGATTCTTCTAGCTAGGTCTGTTTTCTGTAAGATACCTTTTATGGGTTGATTGGTCTGTACTCTGATAGCGTGAGCTTGAAAGTATGGTCGGAGTCACCGAGAAGTGAGTATAAGAGCGTAGGCGAACTTTTCTATCTTTTGATAATTCAATTCAGCCTCTTGTAGAGCCTTACTGATGAACTAGATGGGTTGTAGCCCATTTTTGTCTTCTCTGACTAGTGCTGAAGCTATTGCTCGACTTCCTACGGCGAGGTATAGGATTGGTTCTTTGCCTTCTTGTGGTCGGGTAAGGATGGGTGGTTGTCGTAAGAATTTTTTGAAATTCTGGAAGGCTTGTTCGCATTCTGGGGTCCATTCGAACCTCTTTCATTTCCTTAGTCTTTCCCTTCCTTAATATTGCATAGAAGGGGAGGGATCTTAAGGCAAATCCAGCAAGAAATCTGGATAGGGCTGCTAGTCTTCCGTTGAACTGTTGGACTTCTTTGATATAGGCCAGACTTTTCATGCTAAGTATGGCCTGGAATTTATCCGAGTTTGCTTCGATCCTTCTTTGACTGATCATAAAGCCCAAGAATTTGCCAGCTTCTACCGCGAAGGTGCACTCCGCGGGATTAAGTCTCATCTCACGCTTTCTTATGGTGTTGAACACCTCAGTGGGGTCGGATAACAACGTTTCTTCTCTTTGTGTCTTTAACAGCATGTCATCTACAGAAACCTCCATCAGCTTCCCAATGTGATTGGCGAAAACTTTGTTCATCAGTCTTTGGTATCTAGCCCATGCGTTCTTGAGTCCGAAGGGCATGACTATGTAGCAGTAGTTTGCTATTGGGGTTAAGAATAAGGTTTTCTCCTGGTCGAGTTGATACATTGGGATTTGATTGTATTCCGAGTAAGCGTCCATAAAGGAGAGGTACCTATACCCTGATGAAGCATCGACTAGTGTGTCTATGTTCGGGAGTGGGTAGGGATCTTTTGGACAGGCTTTGTTGAAGTCGATGTAATCAGTGCACATCCGCCACTTTCCATTTGACTTCTTGACCAATACTACATTGGCTAGCTATAATGGGTACTTTACCTCCCTTATGAACCCTGCCTCCAACAAGGCTTGTACCTACTCCTCTACAGCTTGCGACCTCTCCGAGCCGAGCTTCCTACGCATCTGTTGCACTGGCCGAGACCCAGGATATATGGCTAACTTATGACACATTAGGCCGGGATCAATACCGGGCATGTCGGCGGCCTTCCATGTAAAGAGGTTAGAATTATCCCTTAGGAGTTTTGTTAGCAGCTCCTTTAGGTCTCCTCGTAGATTTGCCTTTATGTTTATTATTTTGTCTTAAGTGTCTCTAATTTGAACTTCTTTGGTCTCACCTTCCAGTTGAGGGTGGAGTTCCTCATGAGCTCGGATTCCGCTGAGTTCTATAGTATTGGTTTCCTTTCCTATGGGGTCACCTTTAAGGTTCAAACTTTCGTTGTAACAGCGTCGCGCAAGTTTTTGGTCCCCTTTTATGGTAGCGATCCCTTCTGTAGTTGGAAACTTCATGCATAGGTGTGAAGTGGAGACCACTGCGGTGAGCTGATTTAATGTTGTCCGATCTATAAGTACGTTGTATGCGGAGTTCACGTCAACTACGATGTAGTCTATGCTTAGCGTTTTAGACCGTGTTCCTTTTTCAAATGTTGTGTGCAGTGGGATGTACCCAAGTGTTTGGATTGGGGTGTGTCCGAGTCCAAACAAGCTATTTGGATATCCTTTAAGCTATTTCTCTTCTAGGCAGAGATTGTCGAAGGTGGATTTGAACAGGATATCTGCGGAGCTTCCTTGGTCTACAACGTTCGGTGGAAATTGGCGTTGGCGAGTATAATGGTAATGACCATGGGGTCATCAAGCCCCAGGATGATGCCTGCGGCGTCCTCTTGAGTAAATGTAATAGTGGGGAGGTCGGGTGACCTATCCACTTCTCCGACATGATACACCTCTTTGAGGTGTCTTTTGCGGGATGAATTAGAGATCCCTCCTCCCGCGAATCCTCCGTTTATCATGTGAACATCTCTCTCGGGGGTGTGATGGGGACGTTCAGCTCGTTCGACCTCTTCATCCCTTCTTCTTTTTTTCGGTTCATCCGCTCTATTGGCTAATAACCGATCTAATCGCCCTTCTCGTGCTAATTTTTCTATGACGTTCTTTAGGTCGTAGCACTCGTTGTTAAAATGCCTGTAGATTCGGTGGTATTCGCAATACTCTGTCTGACTTTCTCCTCTCTTGTGTTTAATAGGGTGAGGCGGTGGGATCTTCTCAGTGATGCATATCTCCTGGTAAACGTCCACAAGAGACACCCGAAGAGGGTTGTATTTGTGCTACTTTCTGGGTTTCTCAGTGGGTTGCTCTTCTTTCTTCCTGGATTCTTTATCCTTGTCCCGAGGTGGGTAAGAGAATTCGGTTTTTGAGGTTTCTCCTAATTGGGAGTTCTCTTCCATATTAATGTATTTTCCTGCCCGTTCTTGAATGTTGTTGAGAGATGTTGGATGCTTTTTGGATATGGAGTGACTAATGGGTCCTTCTCGTAGGCCATTGATGAGACTCATGATGGCTGCTTCTGTTGGAAGATTTTGTATGTCCAGGCACGCTTTATTGAATCTTTCCATGTAACTGCAGAGGTGATGAGTCCATATTTGATGGTATATTTTGACTCAATTTGGATGGATTCTAGCACATGAACTCACACTTAAGCACCAAAATAGCATACTTTTGTGTTTTGTCTCCAATTTGACCCTAAATGTGAAAACATGCAATTTTGTGCCTAAGCTGAGTAATTTAATCCCACTATTATACCATTCGATGCCGTGATATGTTTTGTGAGTGATTTCAGGTCAATTAGGCAAGAATGGATAGCCAAAAGTGGAAGAAAGCATGTACAAGGGAGAAAACATGAAGAAAACAAGGAAAAGTACACACAGCAAAGTGTGCGTACGCACAAGAAAGAATTTTGATGTGTGCGTGTGCACAACCACCTGTGCGCACAAGTAAGCGTGCGTACGCACAAGAAAGAATTTTGACGTGTGCGTGTGCACAACAACCTGTGCGTACGCACAGGTCAACATTCAGCCAAGTGTGCGGACGCACACGTCTGTGTGTCTGCACAGGTCCCTGCACGTGATTCCATTAATGAAGCGCGTGCTTTACGATTTCTGAGGCCTCTTGGCCCATTTTGGGATGCTTGGATGCTCATTGATGTTCTTGTACAAAGTATGAAAGAAAAAAATGAAATGAGGAAAAAAAACAAAGGAAAAGAAATATAGAAAAGAAAAAAAAAGAGAAGAAAAAGAAAGAAAATGAAGAGAAAGCAACCAAAGGGGACAAAATGCCCCAAAGTGAAGCTCAATGAAGGAATCAATGCATCGGTGTTGTGAACCAAGAAAGACAATGCATGAATATGTAAGAAGATAAAGAATGGGTAGTTAGAATAGTTTGAATTTGTATAGGTCATTGCATAGGTTAGGTGGGAAAGTCTATACTAATCAAAGATCTAAACTCTAGTCCACTTAACCATAAATGATCCTACCTTGACCCTAACCACATTACAACCTAGAGGAAAGATCTCACGATGAATGTATGCATGTATTGAATAGGTGTTGATTGTTAGAAGAAAATCAAATTTTGGAAAGCACGATTAGAAGAGAATTGACTGAACTAACCCTTAAACACTTGAGCGAATAGAGCGGATACACATCCGGTGAGGGTTCAAAAGTTCAATTACATATGTTCACCCATATTATCTATATTCTTGCAAGCTTGAATTTCTTTTGATAATTCAATACAATTGTGGTTTGGACTTGATTCCTATTGCTCTAGCTCTCATGCTTATATATGTTCTCTTGGAAGTTCAATTATGTTGACCAAGCATTTGCATTCACTTTAGGTAGTTGCATTTAGGTAGGACTCATATGGTTTAGTTGCATCAAATAAAGATCATACCCCTTTTTTCCTTCTTATTTTAGCATGAGGACATGCTAAGGTTTAAGTGTGGGGAGGTTGATAAACCCCATTTTTAAGGTTTATCTTGTGTTGGATTTAGAGCATTTTATCAACCTTTTGTCACGTTTAACCAATGAATAAGCATGATTTTATAATCTCTCCCGTATTTGTGCTTAAATGTAAAAACATGGTTTTTAAGCCTTTAATTTGGAAATTTTAATTCATCATTGATTCCATAAGATGCCTTGATGTGTTTGCTAGTAATCACAGGTTAAAATAGGCTAGGCATGGATCAAATGAGCAAGGAAAGAAGCATGCAAGTGGAGAGAAGCACAAAAAGCCAAAGAATTGATCTTGGCCAAGGACGCGTGACAAACCCCAATTTGACGGTTTGTTTTGTATTGAATTTAGAGTAATTTGATAACCTTTTGTCACATTTAGCCTATGAATTAGCATGGTTTTGTTATCTCTCCCATATTTGTGCTTAAGTGTAAAAACATGCTTTTTAAGCCTTATTTTGATGAATTCTAGTTTCTCTTTGATTCCACAAGATGCCTTGATGTGTTTGCTAGTAATTCCAGGATTGAAATAGGCTAGTCATGGATCAAAGGAGGCAAGGAAGGAAGCATACAAGTGGATAGAAGCATAAAAAGTCAAAGAAGCAAAGTCAGTCATGCACGCGCACGCGCACAAGGCGCTCGCGCGCACATTGCGAAACAGGCCAAGGACGCGCACGCGTACCGTGCGCGCACGCGCCGATGATGGCACATGACCTCACTAATGCAACACGTGCCTGGCGATTTGAGGGGGTTTCTGAACCCATTTTTGGCGCCAAATGCTAAAAAAGAGGAATATAAGGATGAAGGATTAAGGGGAAAGGGGAGGAGGAATCAATTAGGCAATAATACACACTCACTAGGATTAGTCTAGAGTTAGTTTCTAGAGAGAGAAGCTCTCACTTCTCTCTAGAATTAGGATTAGGTTTAGGTTAATCTCTCTTCTTAGATCTAGGTTTAATTCATGCTTTGATTCAATTTTCCTTGATCAATTCTTAATCTTCTCATCTCTCTCGTTCTAGTTATGTACTTTAATAATTGTAATTCTTCATTTTGTTTTAGATAGATTGTTGTTCCTTGGTTTCCTTTCAATAATGCAATTTGAGGTAATTCATGATAATTGTGATTTCCTTGATTGTTGTTAATTAATTCTTTGCAATAATTGTTGTTAGATTCTATTCTTGTTATGAATTTACTACGCTTTTCTTTTATGCCTTCCAAGTGTTTGATGAAATGCTTGGTTGGATTTTAGTGTAGGTTTTGTTTCTCTTGGCCTAGGTAGAGTAATTAGTGACTCTTGAGTTATCTAAT
>NC_029780.3:67067409-67067978 GCF_000817695.3 Arachis duranensis | reverse complement strand
ACAATTCTCATCACAATTGAGAAGGATAACTAGGATAGGACTTCTAATTTTCATACCTTGCCAAGAGCCTTTTATAGTTGTTAGTTTACTTTCTTGCCATTTATCTTTCATGCTTCATATCAAAACCCCAAAATAACTCAACCCAATAACAAGACACTTCATTGTAATTCCTAGGGAGAATGACCCGAGGTTCGAATACTTCGGTTTATAAATTTAGGGGTTTGTTACTTGTGACAAACAATCTTTTGTATGAAAGGATTAGTGATTGGTTTAGAGACTATACTTTACAACGAGATTTCATTAGTGAAATTCTAAACCGTCAAAAGTCCAATCATCAAAATGGCGCCGTTGCCGGGGATTTGCAATGGTGTTGTGTTATTGGTTATTGTACATATGTGAATATTGTGAATAGGTTTATCTTTTGTTTGTTTCTTAATTTTTGTTAGTTTTATTTTCTTTTTCCATAATGAGTTCTCACTTTGGCTATGAGTTTGGCTCTAATTGTGTTGTAGGGAATGTGAACTTCAATGCTAACATGTACCAAGGATGGAACACTCCAAGATGGGAGA
>NC_029780.3:67060610-67067274 GCF_000817695.3 Arachis duranensis | reverse complement strand
CTCACAAGCCCCATATCACCAAAACCCTCCATATGACCCCAATCCTTATCCACCATACCCACCACCTTATGAGCCATATGAACCATACATGGAACCACCACCATTCCAACACAATTACTCTCAAGAACCACCTCAATGCACACCATCTCCATACCCTTACCAAGAAGAACCACCTTCCTACTATAAACCCTCTCTCCAAAATAATGAACCCTCTTATCCACCCCAAGCCCCATAGATGACTCTCTCACATTGCTACTTCAAGGACAAGCGGATATGCAAAGGAACACCCTAGAGTTTGTGACTAACTTGACCAAGGTAGTGTCCACCTTATCCTACAAATTTTTGAACACTCAAGGTGCTTCCGTGGCCACATGTGAAGAATCCATTGAAGATCATAGCATGAAGGAGAGATTGGAAAACCCGGTGGAAAATTAGGGAGGCTATTTTGTATTAGAGCAATTGGAGGAGCCTATAGTTATTGAAGAACGGGAAGAAATGGTTGAAGATTTAGGAGATGTTGAAAGTCCATGGGAATGTAGCATCATGGAGCCCTCTTTCAAGAAGCTTGATATTGATGTTGAAGAGGGTGCGCAACCTCCAAGGCATATCATCGTTGAAGACTTGGAAGAGGCTTATCAAGAGATGGATTCAATCATGGATGAATTTCTCTCTACAATGGAATCCTCTCCCATTGGACATAAAGTTGAAGTCACAAAAGAGTGTGCACAACCTCCCAAGGAAAACGAAAATGGCATGGTGTATATTGAAATTGAAGAATATGAAGAGGTTGATCAAGACATGGATTTACTCATCAATGAATTGATATCCAAAATTGAATCACCTCCCACTGGGCAAGAAACCGAAGTTCTTGAAGACAACACCAAGCCAAGTGGAAAAGGGGAAAAGGTCGAAATTGAAGAAGCTTGCGAAGAGGTGGAAACAACCAAAGAAGAGCACAAGGAAGTGGACCTTGCATTGTCTAAGTGTGGGGAAGCCTCCCTTCCCAAGTTACCATCCAATACAACATTTAAGTGGGTAAAATTTCTATCCCTAAGCTTTGATTTCTCACTTGAATATGGTTTGATTGAAAATGATGGTCAACTTAGAACTCTTTGTGGAATTAAAAGTAAGAATGAGTTGTGTAGTGGCTGAAAAGTTGGTGTTAAGCTTATCAAGGTCAAAGCTTTAAGGTATAGGGATGATGTTGGGACAAGAATCACTTTGTATGGATCTAGAAGGAAGCATTGGCGGAATAAAGAGAATTCCATGTGTCAATCACCCTTATGTCAACCACTCATCTGACAAAATCATGAAACTCAACTAATGGATGGGTGCGAAAACAAGATATGGGATCCCGGTTCGCTATGTGAAGACCAACTATGGGGACTCATATCTTGGGTGGAATTTTGCCCAAGCTTAATAAAAATGGTTGGAAATTCTGTCAACCAATTGAGGAGCAAAGATCCTTGGAGATTCAAGGATGAGTACAAACATAAGCCACCATGACGACAAGCATCTCAAAATGTCCATCTTAAGGACTTAAACTAAAAGTGCTAGGTGGGAGACACCCCACCATGGTAAACTCTTTCCACTCTCTTTTAAATTTGCTCAATAAGCGATTTGAGTTACCGTTGTAGGTAGATGTTTCATACAAATTTGTTTGTACAACTTAATTGTTAGCTTAGTCACATGCATGTTGTGTTTAGTAGTAGATGAATAATATCAAAATTGCATTTTTTGTGAATTGTATGATGGTTGAGTGAATAAGAGTTGTGAACACTATGGGGAACACCCAGCATAATTTTTCTGAAAAAAAAAGAGAAGGGGGTGGACGCGTGCGCACAAAGTACGCGCACGCGCCCCGGCGCGGATTCAGCATCGACCACATACCCGAGAGTTGGGCCTCTCTTGGGCAAACATTGTGCCCTAAGCCCAACCTAACCCACGCGGACGCGCACTACCTGCGTGCGCGCCGATTTGCTGCTGCAAATTGTTGAGCCAACCCCCAGAGAGTTGGGCCAGCTCTGAGCCATTCTTAAGCCCTTGGCCCAACTCAACTCGCGCGGACGCGCACACGCCGCATGCGCACCCGTATGCCAAAAATTGAACACGACGCGGACGCACATTTGACGCGCGCGCCTCCCTACGTGCCGCCACCAATATAGGCTTCTAACCCGAGAGTTGGGCATGCCTCAAGCCCACTCTAAGCTTCAGGCCCAATCTCATGTACGCGTGCGCGCAACGTACGCGCACGCGCATTTACCTAATCTGCCATACCACGCTAGAGCGCAATGCACGCTCGCGCATAATTCTCCAATTTCCTCAATGCGCGCGGACACGTACATGCCGCGTGCGCGCTAGTCTGGTAGCGCGACTTCCAGGGCATTCTCCAGAGAGTTAGGCCTGAGTTGGGCCAATTCTAAGCCTCTAGCCCAACTCCATGCACGCGTGCGCACACTGTACGCGCACGCGTCCTCTCCTGGTTTGACTCATCCACGCTTAAGCGCGTTGTACGCGCGCGCGTAGGTCCCGAGCTTTCTCAATGGACGCGGACGCGCAAGGTGCGTGCGCGCGTTGATTCAAAAATTGGGATAACCCTAGCACGCGAAGCACACTACGCAGTCGCGCGCACCTTTCCCCAACCTCCACCTTCTTCTCCCTCTTCTCTCCCCCAACTGCCGTCGCAGCAGCAGCGCTGGCTGCCGCCGCACGACCTACCTCCGTCACCGTCCTTGACCATCATTTCCCTTCCACTCTCACCACCACCCGTTCTCTCCCTCTCCCTCTCACTCCTCTCACCCTTCCCACCGTGACCAACCCCTCCGCCGCCACCCCGTCATCACTACCGGCGGCTCGCTCCCTCTCCTTCCTTCCTGCACATTCCCCTATCATTCTCCTCTTTCATCATCACCGACCCTTTCCCCCTCAGGTTCTCATTCTTCAGCACAAACCACCGCGCCGGCCGTCTTCACCATCGCTGTTCACGGCAGTTCCAATTTCTGTCTCTGCTGCCCCTGCCCTATCCTAGTCCCCCTTACCATTCTCAGTTCTTCCTAGCTCCCAAGTTCCTGCTCCATTTTGTTATATTTTTTTTCTTTTTTTCCTTTTTATTATTCGTTTATGTTAATTACTGTAATTGCATGTTAGTTAGTTAGACTTAGAACTTTGTATGTAGGATAGATAGAAATCATTGCGGTTAGGTAGCTAGGGCTGGATAGAGGATTCTAGGCCTAATAATTGCTCCGTATGTGCATATTTGCTGCTTGCTTCCTTGGGTACTGTATGTTGGTTTTGGGTTGTTATTTCATGCGATATGTGTTGCTAAGTATTTTTTGTTTGCTGCTGTGCATAATTGATGTTGTTTTCTGTGCTAATTGTGCTAATTTGCTATCCGGGAACGTCCAATTTTAAGCCGGAATGCTGCCCAATTTTCAAGGAAATTAGTTTCATTTTGATCTTTATTTCAGTTTTGGGCAAATTCCCATTTCCTTTTGACTTCCCGGATTTGCACAATCATTGTGAACATGAACCACAACTTCTCTTTTAATTGCGCATAAATATCATCATATCACCAACCTACTTTTCTTACTCACCAGTTTCTTTAACCATCTAACTTCCACTCACCTTTCACCCTCTTTAACAATTCTTTTACAATACGATGATAATATTGCCTTTTGAATGGGAGTGTTGCCTTTAATGTAAGATTGCATTTTTGGTTCACCTTTCCACTTCTGCTTATTCCTTGCAACATCATGATTGTTTTTGTCATTTGTATCCTGAACATGCCTTCTTTGTTACATGCTAAATGTCTTATATATTCAATCATATTTTTCAGGATGTCGAACAAAGGAAAAGCCATAACCACTGCCTCCAAGAAAAGAAAACTCTCTACACCCTCCATTCCGTCCACCTACAAGCATTATGCTAAGAATCCATTGAATGATGAAGAAAAAGAGAATCAGCAATTGCCTTCTACCAATCCAGACAAATTCCCCAATCTCTACTGTGAGCTTCGGTTTTCTAGATATCGAGCAACAAAGCTGAATACTGAGAAGAAGTTGCTCCTACCTAATGATGTGAGACGGTCCATTACCGGTCGGATCCTTGAGTTGGGTATCGACTTTGTTTACCGAGATTTTGGGGATATCAATATATCATGGGTGAAGGAATTCTACTGCAACTTCTTCCGTCCTACATTGGATTCGGTTCAGGTGCGGGGTAGAGAGATTATGATCACTGAGACTGCCATTGGGGAGGCACTACATTGCCGACACATTCCGGATGACATGTGTGCCCATCAGCAGGCAGAGATAGCCATCCATACCATGACCTTTGACTATGAGGCGCTTAGGCGCGTGATTGGGATACCAGATGCTGCATAGGTTATGGATGCGGGCAACACCAAGCCGAAAGGGATGCTCTTTACTCATCTGACTCGTGAGGCCAAGACTTAGCAGATGATATTCGCATGCTATGTCCTACCCACTACCCACTTCTCTGAGATTCCTATGGAGATGCTTCTACTGATTGGGTGTGTTATGGAGGGGAAGGAGGTCTCCTTCCCTAGACTTATCAGACAGTGTATGTGGCGGGCGCATATTCGTGGCCTACTTCCATTTCCTACCTTGGTCACGAGTATGGCGGCCCTAGCTGATGTCCCGTGGCTAGATGATGATGTGCGACCACCGCCCCCTGATGCAGATGACAGGGAGGTCACTATCCCCTGGGGTGGTTGGGTGCATGAGAGACCCCCTGCTAGACGCCGCTCTCGGGCTAGAGCTGTCGTGGGGACACCTTCACCATCAGCCCCTACAGCTGCCCCATCATCCTCTACTGCCGCATCTCCTTCATCATCCACAAGATCCACCAGCAGCACCTGAGCCGACCTATCTCCTGGTCCAGCGTCTTTTCCGGTTCTTAGAGCGCGAGAGACGCCATGTCAGACGCCGTTTAGACCGGATGGACCAGGCACTTATTTCCTTGGGTGCTGCGCTACCTCCGCTTCCCGACTCTCCGGCCTCCGATGAGCAGGATCATCAGGAGGAGGATGCGGAGGCACCAGTTCAGCAGAATGCCCCTGACACTACAGAGCCACCACGGACCCATGAGGTGCCGGTCCCACAGCCAGAGCCAGAGCCTATCGTTGTACCTCCCACTGATCCTCCGGTTTAGCATCGAGGACGATGCTTGGTTCTAAGTGTGGGGAGGGCACCGGTAGCATTATTTGGGAACCGGTGAACTTTTCGGCCTAGTATCTTATTTTGCACATCTTTGTATATATTTTGATGCATTTCTGGTTTGCTTTGGATACTTTTATTGCTTACTTTGGATTTTAGATATTTTGATGCTTTTGGATATTTGTAGATGTTTTGGGATGATAGATTCCACACTTTTAGTTGGATCTTTCTCTATACATTTTTGTTTATCTTTATTTTAGTTGTGGTTGTGATTAGAAATCATACTTTGAATTGCAAATATTTAGTCACCCTTTTTGCATAATACATTGGTTGTAACTGAAAAAAGGAAAGGGTGAACTAAGGAAATTTTTGAATTTTGCAAATCACAACAATGCTTAGTCAAATATTGAAATTTTCCAAGAAGTTTAAATATAGAGCATTAACCCAATTGATTGATAGAAAATTTTTGGTAAAACTTGCTTGAATTTCATACTTTGTGAAGCATGTGTTGAACTAAGAACACAAGCTTGTGAGACTTGAGCCTATTGATGTGGTTACATTTTATAACCACTTATTTTCCATTCTTGTGTGAATTTGCTCTCTTTCTATGATTGTGACCCTTGATTTGCTTGATTCTATATATCCATTTATTTCTTGTATTTATGCATTTATATGATTGAGGCCATTACTTCATTAGCCACTTACCCAAATAGCCAACCTTTTATTCTCCATTGTTAGCCAATTTTGAGCCTATGCTTAACCAACTTGTTCTTATTTTAGCACATTACAAGCCCAAGGCAGAAAACCAATGAAAAGTCCCTGTTTGGATCCTTGATTAGCCTAGGCTAGTGAGAGTGTTTATTATTCAAAGTTGGTGAGACTTGGGAACATTGGATGGGATAAAAGGGGTAGTACACTTTCATGTTTAGGAATTGGGTACATATTCATGTATTGAGTAAATGTAGAGACCTTATGCATTGATATTCTTGTATATAGTTTGAAAGAAGAAAAAGAAAGAAAAAAAATACAAAGAAAAAAAATGAATGATGAAAAAAAAAAGAAGAGAAAAAAATTGATGATGAAAATAAAAAAATATATATATATATATAATAAAGAGGGGACAAAATGCCCCAAAGTGAGTTCAATAAAAGGGAATCAATGCATAAGTGTTGTGAATCAAATAAGAATGCATGAGTATGTGAGAAAAAATGAAGAATGGGTAGTTAGAATAGTTTGAACTTGTATAGGTCATTATATAGTTAGGTGGGGAAGTATATGCTAATCAAAGATTCAAATCCTAGCCCACTTAAACATAAATGATCCTACCTTGACCCTAACCCCATTACAACCTAAATGAAAGACCTCAAGATGAATGTATGCATGCATTGAATAAGTGTTGATTGTTAGAAGAAAATCAAATTTTGAGAAACATGATTAGAAGAGAATTGAGTGAATTAACCCTTAAACACTTGAGTGAATAGAGCGGA
>NC_029780.3:67050094-67060456 GCF_000817695.3 Arachis duranensis | reverse complement strand
TTTGATAACCTTTTGTCACATTTAGCCTAGGAATTAGCATGGTTTTGTTATCTCTCCCATATTTGTGCTTAAGTGTAAAAACATGCTTTTTAAGCCTTATTTTGATGAATTCTAGTTTCTCTTTGATTCCACAAGATGCCTTGATGTGTTTGCTAGTAATTCCAGGATTGAAATAGGCTAGGCATGGATCAAAGGAAGCAAGGAAGGAAGCATACAAGTGGATAGAAGCATAAAAAGTCAAAGAAGCAAAGTCAGTCACGCACGTGCACGCGTACAAGGCGCTCGCGCGCACATTGCGAAACAGGCCAAGGACGCGCACGCGTACCGTGGGCGCACGCGCCGATGATGGCACATGACCTCACTAATGCAACACGTGCCTAGCGATTTGAGGGGGGTTTCTGAACCCATTTTTGGCGCCAAATGCTAAAAAAGAGGAATATAAGGATGAAGGATTAAGGGGAAAAGGGAGGAGGAATCAATTAGGCAATAATACACACTCACTAGGATTAGTCTAGAGTTAGTTTTTAGAGAGAGAAGCTCTCACTTCTCTCTAGAATTAGGATTAGGTTTAGGTTAATCTCTCTTCTTAGATCTAGGTTTAATTCATGCTTTGATTCAATTTTCCTTGATCAATTCTTAATCTTCTCATCTCTCTCGTTCTAGTTATGTGCTTTAATAATTGTAATTCTTCATTTTGTTTTGGATAGATTGTTGTTCCTTGGTTTTCTTTCAATAATGCAATTTGAGGTAATTCATGATAATTGTGATTTCCTTGATTGTTGTTAATTAATTCTTTGCAATAATTGTTGTTAGATTCTATTCTTGTTATGAATTTACTATGCTTTTCTTTTATGCCTTCCAAGTGTTTGATGAAATGCTTGGTTGGATTTTAGTGTAGGTTTTGTTTCTCTTGGCTTTGGTTGAGTAATTAGTGACTCTTGAGTTATCTAACGCCTTTGTTGGTTGACAATTAGAAGTTGCTAATTGATTTGAATGCCTCTAAAGCTAGTCTCTCCTTTAGGAGTTGATTAGGGCTTGAGGAATCAAATTAATTCATCCACTTGACTTTCCTTCATGGTCAGAGGTTAACTAAGTGGTAGCAATGAACAATTCTCACCACAATTGAGAAGGATAACTAGGATAGGACTTCTAGTTCTCATACCTTGCCAAGAGTCTTTTATAGTTGATTAGTTTACTTTCATTGCCATTTATCTTTCATGCTTCATATCAAAACCCCAAAATAACTCAACCCAATAACAAGACACTTCATTGTAATTCCTAGGGAGAACGACCCGAGGTTCGAATACTTCGGTTTATAAATTTAGGGGTTTGTTACTTGTGACAAACAATCTTTTGTATGAAAGGATTAGTGATTGGTTTAGAGACTATACTTTACAACGAGATTTCATTAGTGAAATTCTAAACCGTCAAAAGTCCAATCATCAAAGTGCACACGCACAAGGCACTTCCGCGCACATTGAGTAATCGTCCACGGACGCGTACACGTACCGTGCGTGCACGCGTCGCAGTCCGCACGTGATTTCATTAAAGCAACTCAGACCTGGCGATTTTGGAGGGTTTCTGGACCCATTTTGGCACTGGAATTCTGTTAGAGAAGGATTAAGCGGACCAAGGATTGAAGGGGAAGGCATCTTTTCATTCATTGTATCTTACACACTCATTAGGATTAGGATTAGTTAGTTTTAGAGAGAGAAGCTCTCACTTCTCTCTAGGATTAGGAATTAGGGTTAGATTAGAATATCATAGTTCTAGGTTTAATTCAAGTCTCCTTCTACTTCTACCTTCAATTGGTGATTGCTACACTTTGGTTCTTCTTTCTATCCCTATTTTCTTGTTGTAATTTCTCTTATTTTGTTTCTAGGTTTTGTAATTGAGATACTCTTGTTCTTTTGTTTTCTTTTAATAATGCAATTTGAGGTAATTCATGTGATTGTGATGTTGTTGATTGTTGTTTTGTTAATTCTTTGCAATTGTTAGTTGTTAATCCCTTTTATTCTTGCAAATAAAAATGCTTTCTTTCATTACCCTCCAAGTGTTTGATGAAATGCTTGGATGGATTTTAGAGTAGAATTTTATGTTCTTGGCTTAGGAAGGTAACTTAGGATTTCTTGAGTTACTAATGTCCAAGTGATTGATAGTTGATAGCCATTGACTCTAGCTTTCATTAATTCAATTAGTGGAAACTAGGATTTATGGACTTGGATCGATACAACTCACTTGACTTTCCTTTGCTACTTGTTAGAGGATGACTTAGTGGGATTGATCCTTGCAACTATCTTAATTGTGGCTAGTGATAATGATAGAGGTCCTTGACCATCAAACCTTGCCAAGACAATTTTGTTATTAGGATTTCATTACCATTTACTATTCATGTTTCTCACCTAAAACCCCAAAAATAAACAAGTCCGTAACCAATAACAAGAACACTATCCTGCAAGTCCTTTGAGAGCGACCCGAGGTTTAAATACTTCGGTTTATAGATTTTAGGGGTTTGTACTTGTGACAAACAAATTTTTGTATGAAAGGATTTTTGTTGGTTTAGAGACTATACTTTACAACGAGACTTCATTGGTGAAATTCTAAACCGTCAAAAATCCTCTCATCAACTGAGCGCCGCCATAGGTTCACCGCTGCCACCATCTGAGGCGGCAACTCTATTTCTGACCCGGCTCATCCTTACTGCCTATCCCACCACCCATTTCCTTCCATCCCTAGTCTGCTCCCAGGTTACTCCTCTGCCCCCAGTCTACTTCTTTCATTTTACTTTTCCAGTAGAATACTTCTAGTTTTAGTTATTTAGTATTTGATTTTTGCATGTTAGGATAGATAGAGATATCTGCTGTTAGGTAGCTAGGTTCTGGATAGAGGATTTTAGGCCTGATAATTGCACCATAATTGTTTACCTGCTTGTGTACATATTGCTTGCTGCTGATTGGTTTGACTATGTTTTGCTATGATGTACTCCTATTCTGCTGCCATGCTTGCTTGATTCTGTGATTAATTCTTGACTGGTGTTTTGGAATCATTTCTTGTCTATTTGGCTATCCGGGAATGTCCATATTATAGCCGGAATGCTGCCCAATTTTTCCCAAATTATTTTAACTCTAATTCTTGCTCAAGGGATTGAACTTGGCACTTATAGCTGAACCTTTTCCTAACTCGCCCCAAGTTCAATGCCCGGGATTTTTGGGCCAGCATTTCCACTCTTATTTTTGGTTCCCGTTATCATTACATAATGCTCATTTTCTCACAATAGCTGGCATGTTTTGATTGTGTAACTTCTTTTTACTCACATCATTTTCAACTCTTCATAAGTTACACAATTGCACTTTATTGTGTGACACACTGCAAGTCTCTTTTTGGCACTTCCATATTTTCATGTTTGTGAATATGAGCATTGTGCACAATTTGCAAATTTCTTTTCATTAGGCTCTTTCCCATCATACAACTGATCTTCAACTTCATTTCTCCAACTCACTAACTCCGTTAACCCACTAACTTCATCTCCCATCTCACCTAACTTTTTAACCATTCTTTTAAGGTATGATGACAAATATGCCTAATCTCTAAAGACTTGTGCCACATTGCTTGAAACATTGAATTCTTTGATTATGCTTCTGTTTTCTGTGCTTACTTGCATTCCGAGTTTTCAATTTTGGTTCACAACATGATTACTTGCCATTTACCTTGCATCCTAAGCATGTTTTTTCCTTGCTTCATGCTACCTGCTTAATTGCTTATATTTTATTCTATTCTGTTTTTCAAGATGTCAGATAAGGGAAAAGGCAAAGCCACTTCTAAAAAGAGGAAGAAGACCCCAGATTCTACCTTCTCTCCTTATGTGGATTATTCTAAAAATCCAATTAATGATAAGGAAAGGGCAAATCAATCACTGCCTGCTTCGGACACAGTCAAGTTCCCTAATCTCTACTGTGAACTACGGTTCCCGAACTACAACAAGAAAAATTTGAACATTGAAAAGAAGTTGGCTATCCCATCCGATTTGAGACAAACCATCAACCACCGCATTGAGAGAATGGGTTTGGACTTTGTGGATAGGGAGCTCAGCCGAGTGAACCAGTCATGGGTGCAAGAATTCTATTGCAACTTCTTCTGCCACACTCTTGACTCGGTACTTGTTAGAGGAATTCAAGTGCCCATTACTGAGCAAGCCCTTGAGGATGCTCTTACTTGTAGGCCCAAGGAAAGTGATACCGATGCCTTTGAGCAGGCCGAGGTGGAGCTCTACTGCATGACCTTCGATTTTGATGCTTTGAGGGCAATGGTAGCTACCCCGGAGGCTCCCTGGGTTATGGATGCGGACAACAAGGCACCCAAGGGGATATGCTTTACCTATCTGAACAAAGAGGCCAAGACTTGGCAGCAGATTTTTGCCCACTACCTCATGCCGACTACTCACTTCTCGGAGATCCCGTTGCTATGTTGATCTTGATCAGCTGTGTGCTAGAGGGGAATGAGGTCTATTTCCCCCGGCTGATCAGGCAGTTCATGTGGCGAGCCCACGCCAAAGGATCCTTTCCATTTCCCATCCTTGTCACACAGATGGTTCAACGGACCGGTGTCCAGTGGCTACCGGAGGACGTGTCACCACCCCCACCCCTACCAGAGAAGGAGGAGGTGACCATTCCATGGGGGTCCTAGGTGAACGACAAGCCTCCCTCCCGGCGCCGATCTCGGGCTACAGCAGCAGTTAAGGGAGCTAGACCCTCTTCATCAGCAGTTCCACTGCCACCACCATCAGCACCTCAGCCACTGCACTTCATGGTTCAGCGTCTTTTCCGGTTCATGGGGCGCACCAAGCGCCAGCTTATGCGTCGCCTGGACCAGATCAACCAGATGTTTGTGGCCCAGGGTTTTGAGTTACCGCCGCTACCAGAGTCCTCCGGTTCAGACACCGATACTTATGCAGAGGCACACGAGGAATTGCATGATGAGGATATCCATGAGGAGGTGCCAATTCACATGGAGGCACTGCCTCAAATTCAAGAGACTCAGCCCCAGCCGGACCCTCAGCTGATACCAGAGCCTACCGGTGTACCTCTCCCTGATCCTCAGGATTAGCATCGGCGACGATGCTTGATCTTAAGTGTGGGAAGATTGCCGTTGGCACCATTAGAGGACCGGTGAACATTTTGGCGTATTTCCTAGTTATATCTTCCTAGTTATCTTATGCTGCACATTGTTGTATATATTGGTTGTTTTGGTTTATTTTGGATACTTTTACCTTAGTTGTTGCATATTTTCTCATTTTGGATTATTAGATGTTTTGGATGTTGGATTTCATACTTTAGTTGGGATTTTTCTCATATAGTTATCCTCTTAGTTTGTGATTGTGATTTGAAATAATTGTGTGGAATTGTCAAGACCTAGTTAACCCTTTTTGCATATGCACTTATTTTGATTGAGAAAGAAAAGGGTGAACTATGGAATTTTTTTTGGAACTCTTCAATCACAACAATGCTTAGTCAAAATGATAAATTTTTTTTCCAAGGAATCCATCTAGAAAGCACAACCCAATTAATTGAAAATTTTTGAAACTTGCTTGAATTCATACTTTGTGAAGCATGTATTGAGCTAAGAACACAAGCTTGTGATACTTGAGCCTATTGATGTGGTTACATTTTATAACTACCTATTTTCCCTTCTTGTGTGCAATTGCTCTCTTTCTATGATTGTGATCCTTGATTTGCTTGATTCTATATGTCCATTTATTCCTTGTATTCATGCATTTGTATAATTGAGGCCATTATTTCATTAGCTCACTTACCCAAATAGTCTACCTTTTACTCCCCATTGTAGCCAATTTTGAGCCTACGATTAACCAACTTATTCTCATTTTAGCACATTGCAAACCCAAGGCGGAAAACCAATGAAAGTCCCTTGCTTGGATCTTTGATTAGCCTAGGCTAGTGAGAGTATTCATTATTCAAAGTTGGTGAGGCTTGGGAACATTGGATGGGATAAAAGGGGTAGTTACACTTCCATATTTAGGAATTGGGAATACATACTCATGTATTGATTAAATGTATAGGATCTTATGCAATTGATGTTATTGTACAAAGTATGAAAGAAAAAAAATGAAATGAGGAAAAAAACAAAGGAAAAGAAATATAGGAAAGAAAAAAAAGAGAAGAAAAAGAAAGAAAATGAAGAGAAAGCAACCAAATGGGACAAAATGCCCCAAAGTGAAGCTCAATGAAGGAATCAATGCATAGGTGTTGTTAACCAAGAAAAGACAATGCATGAATATGTAAGAAGATAAAGAATGGGTAGTTAGAATAGTTTGAATTTGTATAGGTCATTGCATAGGTTAGGTGGGAAAGTCTATACTAATCAAAGATCTAAACTCTAGTCCACTTAACCATAAATGATCCTACCTTGACCCTAACCCCATTACAACATAAAGGAAAGACCTCATGATGAATGTATGCATGCATTGAATAGGTGTTGATTGTTAGAAGAAAATCAAATTTGGAAAGCATAATTAAAAGAGAATTGACTGAATTAACCCTTAAGCACTTGAGTGAATAAAGCGGATACACATCCGGTGAGGGTTCAAAAGTTCAATTACATGTATTCACCCATATTATCTATATTCTTGCAAGCTTGAATTTCTTTTGATAATTCAATACAATTGTGGTTTGGACTTTATTCCTATTGCTCTAGCTCTCATGCTTATACATGTTCTCTTGGAAGTTGAATTATGTTGACCAAGCATTTGCATTCACTTTAGGTAGTTGCATTTAGGTAGGACTCATATGGTTTAGTTGCATCAAATAAAGATCATACCCCTTGTTTCCTTCTTATTTTAGCATGAGGACATGCTAAGGTTTAAGTGTAGGGAGGTTGATAAACCCTATTTTTAGGGTTTATCTTGTGTTGGATTTAGAGCATTTTATCAATCTTTTGTCACGTTTAACCAATGAATAAGCATGATTTTGTAATCTCTCCCGTATTTGTGCTTGAATGTAAAAACATGCTTTCTAATCCTTTAATTTGGTAATTTTAATTCATCCTTGATTCCATAAGATGCCTTGATGTGTTTGCTAGTAATCTCAGGTTAAAATAGGCTAGGCATGGATCAAATGAGCAAGGAAGGAAGCATGCAAGTGGAGAGAAGCACAAAAAGTCAAAGAATTGATCTCGGCCAAGGATGCGCACGCGCACAAGGCGCTCACGCGCACATCACAAAATTGGCCTGGGACGCGTACGCGTACGTGATTTCATTAAAGCAACTCGGGCCTGGCGATCTTGGAGGGTTTTTGGACCCATTTTGGCGCTAGAATTCTGTTAGAGAAGGATTAAGAAGACCGAGGATTGAAGGGGAAGGCATCTTTTCATTCATTGTATCTTACACACTCATTAGGATTAGGATTAGTTAGTTTGAGAGAGAGAAGCTCTTACTTCTCTCTAGGATTAGGAATTAGGGTTAGATTAGGATCTCATAGTTCTAGGTTTAATTCAAGTCTCTTTCTACTTCTACCTTCAATTGGTGATTGCTACTCTTTGGTTCTTCTTTCTATCCCTATTCTCTTGTTGTAATTTCTCTTATTTTGTTTCTAGGTTTTGTAATTGAGATACTCTTGTTCTTTTGTTTTCTTTTAATAATACAATTTGAGGTAATTCATGTGATTGTGATGTTGTTGATTGTTGTTTGTTAATTCTTTGCAATTGTTAGTTGTTAATCCCTTTTTTTCTTGCAAATAAAAATGCTTTCTTTCATTACCCTCCAAGTGTTTGATGAAATGCTTGGAAGGATTTTAGAGTAGAGTTTTATGTTCTTGGCTTAGGAAGGTAACTTAGGATTTCTTGAGTTACTAATGTCCAAGTGATTGATAGTTGATAGCCATTGACTCTAGCTTTCATTAATTCAATTAATGGAAACTAGGATTTATGGACTTGGATAGATACAACTCACTTGACTTTCCTTTGCTACTTGTTAGAGGATGACTTAGTGGGATTGATCCTTGCAACTATCTTAATTGTGGCTAGTGATAATGATAGAGGTCCTTGACCATCAAACCTTGCCAAGACAATTTTGTTATTAGAATTTCATTACCATTTACTATTCATTTTTCTCACCTAAAACCCCAAAAATAAACAAGTCCGTAACCAATAACAAGAACACTACCCTGAAAGTCCTTTGAGAGACGACCCGAGGTTTAAATACCTTGATTTATAGATTTTAGGGGTTTGTACTTGTGACAAACAAATTTTTGTATGAAAGGATTTTTGTTGGTTTAGAGACTATACTTTACAACGAGACTTTATTGGTAAAATTCTAAATCGTCAAAAATCCTCTCATCAGTGCACACAAGGTGTTTGTGAAAATGCCAACTTTAGATTTTGAGTAGATTTTCACACTTTGGCTTGTTGTTTGAGTTCCTAGGATACTAGAGTCATAATGTTCGACATTTAGCGGTTATTCTTGGTGTGTTAGTTGACTCTTGTTTCCATTGATGCTAGCTTTTTATCAACTAGTTTCGTAAGTTAGCTAGGACTTATGGATTAAGGTCAATTATGCTTGCTTGACTTACTCCTCGATGGTTGGGGTTGACTAGGTGAGATTGACTCATCATAATTACCATAGTTGTGGTTATGGTGATGATAGGATTCCTTGGATCCTCATTCCCAAGTCAAGGTCCTTTTATTGCATTTATAACATTTTCATTAAGTTTTGATCTTATTTTCCCTTTAATTGAATTAACGCCGATTTTACTCATCTCTTAGTTCTTTGATTTCTTAGTTTCTTTAATCTCTCGTTCTTTAATTCAAAACCCCTTTCTATCTCCTCAACCGAAAGAGAAACACTTCCAATTGCATCATAGGGAGAATGACCCGAGGTTTAATTACTCTCGATTTATATTTGATTTGAAAATTAAACTTTGTTTGAGAGGGTTGTTTGTTGGTCTAAGCTATACTTGCAACGAACATATTCTATTTTGAGAAATTCTTGATCGACAATAGTCCTCTCATCAAGTTTTTGGCACCGTTGCTGGGGATGCAATTGTTGTTATATATTAGGTTGTTGTAAATATGTCAATAGTGTAAATATCTTACTTTTTGGTTATTTGGTTGTTTTTTCTATTAATTAGGATTTTGTTTCTTTTGGTTATTGATGCCTTTTGCTTTTAATTTTTACTTTCTTTATGAGTTATCACCCTTACTGCTTGGAGCTTGGTTGTAAGTATTTTGTAGGGTATGATGAATTCAAATTAGGATTGCTTCATGGAGTGGGAGAATCAATTAAGGGAGGAACCAATTGTGTATGAGCAACACTCATGGCAAAAACCTTCCTCATACTACAATGAGCCAAGCTTTTCCCTTTGTGAATATCAACCCCAAATATATGAAAGATACCCCCTACATAACCCTCAACCACCAAACCTTCAAGCACCATACTATATACCTCCATGAACCAAAATGTCTATACACCTTGCCACCAACCTTATGAACCACCACCTCCTTATACACCACCTCAATATCCCCACCCACAAGAACCACCTCCCACATATACAACCTTTCTCCTAACTTTTGAACTTCCTCTTCCACCGCAATTTCAAGTTTTCCAACCCTTGCCCCAAGAAGAACAAGACCTTCAAGCATTCCTCCAAGAGCAAGAAGGGTTCCGAAGGAAGCAAGGGGAGTTCATGGCCACCATAGCTGAAGCGGTACACCGCTTGACCTTGCTATGCTCAAGCAATCAAGACATTCCCCTTGAGGAATGTGGAGTAGCAACGAAGGAGTGTAGTGAGGAGGAGGACATAGAGCCTCAAGGGAAAGAAGATGAGCTAGAACAAGAGTCGCAAAAAGAGGAGGAAGGTAGAACTAGTGAACCGGAAGAGATAAATAGAGAATTGAGAGAATTTGATCAAGAAGTGGATTGCATCATCAATGATTTTTAGTCCACCTTGGTCAACCTCCTCAATGATCTTCAGGAAACTTTCTGATGCCAAGGCATCTTAGGCTAGTTTCACTAGCATTTTTCTGTTAGTTTTAGTTGTTTTATGCATTTTCTTGAGCTTAAAGTAACCAAGAATGGTTAAATGAACAACAAAGTAATGAATCATCCAAACAGTGTAATTTTGATGCAAATTCCATGAGTTTTTAGTTATATTACTTGAATGCTATGAATGGAGGAATTCTCATGAAAATCTGCAAGACTTTGATGCAATTGTGTGGATGATTTCAGGGAAGAAGAGGCTAGGCAAGGAAGCAACCAAATCTATAAAGGAAGCTTGAAGATCACATATGGAGTACAATGTGAAAGTGGCGTTTAACCTCCAGTTTAACCTTAAACTGGAAGTTAAACGCCAGAAT
>NC_029780.3:67047326-67048519 GCF_000817695.3 Arachis duranensis | reverse complement strand
ATCAAGTTTATGGCGCCGTTGCCGGGGATTGGTTTTCGATTGACAATTCTTAAATTGGAAGTTAACTAGATTGAGCAATTTTTTTTGTTTTGTTAATTTAGTTCAAGTTACTTGTTGAATTTTTAATTTCTGCACTCTGTTATTTGCTTTTCTTTCTATTGCCTTTCATTTCAAGCAACTAACTCACTGACCCACTAACTATTTGATTTAATTCCTCAACTGCTCTAACCATACTCTTCCATTAACCAAGAGTATTCCACTTGGTTGTTGCTTGTGGTGTGTTCTTGTATGACAGGTAGGAGAGGAGAGACATCAACCCCTCCATATACCGAACCAGAGAGGACCCTTCATAGACTTAGAAGGGAAGCAAGAAGGAAGAGGGTACTGGGAGAAGAAGAATCTGAAGGAGAATCTGAGGACAATTTTGAGGAAGCTCTAGATCTCAACATGGATAGAGAAGTTCACAACCATGAGAGGGTTGATGGAAACAATGCCATTCCTGAGAGGAGGGTTCTTGGTTCATACATAAACCCAACCTCTGGGAATTGTGGTAGCAGCATTCAGAAACCACCTATTCAGGCCAACAATTTTGAACTCAAACCACAGCTAATATCACTGGTGGAGAACCATTGTTCATTTGGTGGGAGTGCTAATAAAGATCCAAATCAACATCTCACCAAATTCCTGAGAATTTGTGACACAGTGAAGTCCAATGGAGTCCAGGAAGATGCCTACAAACTGCTCTTGTTCCCATTTTCACTTAGGGACAAGGCAACTAAGTGGCTGGAATCATTCCCAAGGGACAGCTTAACAACCTGGGATGAGGTGGAGAGCAAGTTTCTGGCACGTTTCTACCCCCCACAAAAGGTCAATAGGCTTCGATCTGAGGTTCAGACTTTTAGACAACAAGATGGTGAGACTCTCTACGAGGCATGGGAGAGGTTCAAAGAGTTGACAAGGAAATGCCCACCAAACATGTTCCCTGACTGGGTGCAATTGCATATTTTCTATGATGGACTTTCTTATGAATCAAGAAAGGCTGTAGACCATTCATCAGGAGGTTCATTGAACAGGAAAAAGACTGTGGAAGAAGCCATTGAAGTGATTGAGACGGTGGCTGAGAATGAGTACTACTATGCTTCAGAGAGGCACAACACTAAAGGAGTCATGGAGCTGAACCATGTTGATACAAT
>NC_029780.3:67045145-67046213 GCF_000817695.3 Arachis duranensis | reverse complement strand
TGGGAAGGCCATTTCTAGCCACTGCTAGAGCGCTCATAGATGTAGAACAAGGAGAGCTAATTTTGAGAATACATGATGAACAGCTCATTTTCCATGTTTTCAAACCTGCATCTGAGCCTGAACCAGAATCTGAAAAGCCTAAGGATGATAGTAGCCATCTCTGTTCGGAGGAAAGCAATCCAGCAACTAAAACTCTAAAACAGTCCTTGGAAGGCAAACAAGATTTGCAAGAGTTAAAGCGACAAGAATTAAAAGAAACAAATAAGAAGGAACCTACTGGCATAAGAGTCAAAGAAGAAGTCCTCAAGAGAGAGGGAAGAATTGTAAAGAAGGTGCCAAGAGGGTGGAGAAACAAGAAAATTCCCACTGAAGGTTTCTCTCTGGGAGATGAAGTGATATCAAGTCATTATCTGCCAATGCCACCTGGCCTCAAAACCATTCCTTCACAGCTTCCTCAAGTGTTCACAATCAGGAAAGTTCTTTCTATGGAACATTTGGAAATCATAAAGGAATCAAATGGGGACAATGAAGGAATCAAATGGGGACGTTTTCATGGTGAGAGGATAGGACATCAAGCACTACAATCCACCCTAACAAGGGACAACCGTCAAGCTAGTGACGTTAAAGAAGCGCTTCATGGGAGGCAACCCATGTTTTTAGTATCCTTACTCTTTATTGTTTTACTCTGCATCTAATAAAGCATGGTTTCTTATGCATGAACGTGAATCCTCAGGACAACCGTTGATAAGGTGCACTAAACATTACATGTAAAATACCATTGGTCTCTAAGTTTGGTGTGCCTGAAGGCATCTCCAAATCTTATGCAAAACTGTATTTAGTTTTTCATTCAAGGTGCACAACCAAACATTAAGTTTGGTGTTCCTTTTTGAACACAGTTAATGAAAAGCAAGAAGTTCCTCTGGATTTAGAATTTCATGACAAGTATACCATTTGCATGTCTTAATACTTTGATTTCAATTACTTTAAGTAGTGAAATTGTTTAGGATCAAAGAGTCAAGGTGACTATGATTTATTAAGAATTATGCACATTCATTAAGGACACTAACA
>NC_029780.3:67040729-67045045 GCF_000817695.3 Arachis duranensis | reverse complement strand
ACATATCTCGCTTTGACGATTAAAATTGGTAGATTTCATGCATTAACCACCATCTTGCCCTATGTGCTTGAATGTATCCTAAGAAGATCGATTTGCTTGTGACCAAGTGGATAGTAGCACCCATCTTAGTTGCATTCATGTAAGTAGATTGCATATCATGAATCTCTTGCCTTTGTGATTCTTAGGTCTTTTACTTCTCTCTAAGCATGAGGACATGCTATAATCTAAGTATGGGGAGGTTGATAAACCCCATTTTTAGGGTTTATCTTGCATAGAATTTAAGTGTTTTATCAATGATCCTATGCACGTATTCATATAAAAATGCATGATTTTGTGTTCCTTTCCCAATTTTGCCTCATGAATGAAAACATACTTCCTTTGCACTAAATTAGATATATTTTTAACCCTCCTTTAGTATCATTCAAAGCCGTGATCCGTGTGTTAAGTGGTTTCAGAGTTTATAGGGCAAGGATGACTTGGAGGGGAGAATGGGAGCATGCATAAAGGACAGGAGCATGGAAAAATTAAGATTTGGGAATTTCAGCAGCGGTGCGCGTGCGCACATCGTGCGTCTGCGCAGATTTGAGCCGCTAGGAGCCAAAGCCAGGGGCCAAGCTACGAGCTGGCGCATTTAGCGGCTGGTCTATGATCCTCATGGACGTGCCCGCGCGCGTTACGCCTGCACGCGGATTGCGATTACCCCAGTGGCGCGTGCGCGTATGTGCGCGTATGCGCCGATGGTCGCACATGATTTTTTAAGAAAGCACGTGACCAGAGCGCAGAGGCAGTTAGAGACCCTGTTTTGGGGTAGAGCTTTGGCGGGAAAAGCTTAAGAAGGCCAATGATTGAAGGGCTAAGGACTTTTCCACTCATTTTTACTTTTTCGTAGATATTTTCCTAGAGTTGGTTACATTTTGGGTAGAGAGAGAAGCTCCAACCTCTCTCTAGGATTTCATTCTCTATTGCAATTCTCCTTTGATTCTCTTGGTGAGATCCATTGTAATTCACTTTTTCTTTGATGCAATTAGTAGATCTATTCTTCTCATATTCTCAATTTGTGTTCTTTTGATTCTCTCACTTTGGATCTAGCTTTGACTTTGTTACTTGGATTTGGACTAGTGAATTGAGGTATTTTCATATCCATTTACTTGCAATTGTTCAATTGTTGATGATTGTGTGATTTAGATCTCTTGATTTCAACTCTTCATCTCAATTACATAATGTCTCTTATGAATACTCACCAAATGTTTGATAAAATGATAACACTAGCCATAGAGTAAAATTCTTTCACTTGGCATAAGGATTGAACTATTGGAGATACTTGAATAGTGGATGTCAATTGTTGATTGAGAATTAAGAATTGCTAATTGACTTGGAGTGCACTAAAGTTAGCATCACCTAGGGTGAAGCTAGGACTTGTGACCAAGCTAGTTACTTTCACTTGAATCTCCTCTATAATTAGGGGTCAACTAAGTGAAGCAAGACTCAATTGTCATCATAATTGAAGGAAGCTATGGGGATGGAACTTCCAATGCTCGTCCTTGGCCAAGTTCTTTAATATTGTTTGTTTGATTGTTTAAACTTTGTTAGCTTGCATTCTCATACCAACTCCCAAAAATCACAAAAGACTTTGACTCCCTAAGCAATAATGAGCACTCTAATGCAAGTCCAAGGGAGGACGACTTGGGATTACTACTCTCAATTATAGATTGTAGAATTGTTTGATGCAAGATTTGAGTGTCGATTAGACTATACTCACGATTGTATTCACTACTAAATTCTATATCGACATACAAAATTTCGTTTATCACTTGGGGACAAGCAAAAATTTAAGTTTGGTGTTGTGATGAGCGGATAATTTATACGCATTTTTGGCGTTGTTTTTAGATAGTTTTTAGTATGTTTTAAGTTGTTTTTATTAGATTTTTAGTAGTTTTTAAGCAAAATTCACATTTCTGGACTTTACTATGAGTTTTTGTGTTTTTCGGTGATTTTAGGTATTTTCTTGCTAAAATTGAGGGACCTGAGAAAAAAATCTGATTCAGAGGCTGAAAAAGGACTACTAATGCTGTTGGATTCTGATCTCCCTGCACTCGAAATGGAATGGCGCGCTCTCAATTGCGTTGGAAAGTAGACATCCAGGGCTTTCCAGCAATATATAATAGTCCATACTTTGCTTGAGTTTTGACGACGCAAACTGGCGTTCAAACGCCAACTTCCTGCCCTATTCTGGCACTAAACGCCAAAAACAGGTTACAAGCTAGAGTTAAACGCCCAAAACAGGCTGCAAACTGGCGTTTAACTCCAAAGAAAGTCTCTACACATGAAAGCTTCAATGCTCAGCCCAAGCACACACCAAGTGGGCCCGGAAGTGGATTTCTGCATCATTTACTTATTTCTGTAACCCTAGTAACTAGTCTAGTATAAATAGAACTTTTTACTGTTGTACTAGGGGAGATCTTTGGACGATCTTTTGGAATATCTTTGGGATCATTTTTAGTCCTTAGACATTGGGGGCTGGCCTCACAGCCATGCCTGGACCATTATCACTTATGTATTTTCAACGGTGGAGTTTCTACACACCATAGATTAAGGTGTGGAGCTCTGTTGTTCCTCAAGTATTAATGCAACTACTACTGTTTTCTATTCAATTCAAGCTTATTCTTATTCTAAGATGTTCACTCGCACTTCAACCTGATGAATGTGATGATCTGTGACACTCATCACCATTCTCACTTATGAACGCGTGTGGTGCACAAAATTGTGATCATCAATGGCGCCATCAACATGGTACGCTCAATTGCAATCTCAACTCTTTATCACAACTTCGCACTACTAACCAGCAAGTGTACTGGGTCATCTAAGTAATAAACCTTACGCGAGTAAGGGTCGATCCCATAGAGATTGTTGGTATGAAGCAAGCTATGGTCACCTTGTAAATCATAGTCAGGCAAACTCAAATGGGTATGGATGATATACGAATAAAACATAAAGATAAAAATAGAGATACTTATGTAATTCATTGGTAGGAATTTCAGATAAGCGTATGAAGATGCTTGGTCCCTTCCGTCTCTCTGCTTTCCTACTGTCTTCATCCAATCCTTCTTACTCCTTTCCATGGCAAGCTGTATGCAAGGGTTTCACCGTTGTCAGTGGCTACCTCCCATCCTCTCAGTGGAAATGTTCAACGCACCCTGTCACGGCACGGCTATCCAACTGTCGGTTCTCAATCAGGTCGGAATAAAATCCAGTGATTCTTTTGTGTGTTTCACTAACGCCCAGCCTTCAGGAGTTTGAAGCTCATCACAGTCATTCAATCACTGAATCCTACTCAGAATACCACAGACAAGGTTTAGACCTTCCGGATTCTCTTGAATGCAGTCATCAATTCTAGCTTATACCACGAAGATTCCGGTTAAAGAATCCAAGAGATATCCACTCAATCTAAGGTAGAACGGAGGTGATTGATAGTCACACGTTCATAGGTGAGAATGATGACGAGTGTCACGGATCATCACATTCATCAAGTTGAAGAACAAGTGATATCTTAGAACAAGAACAAGTTGAATTGAATCGAAGAACAATAGTGATTGCATTAATACTCGAGGTACAGCAGAGCTCCACACCTTAATCTATGGTGTGTAGAAACTCCACCGTTGAAAATACATAAGAACAAGGTTCAGGCATGGCCGAAAAGCCAGCCTCCCAATGATCTAAGATAGCATAAGAACAAGGATAGCTACCAAGATGAAAATACAATAGCAAAGGTCCTATTTATAAAGAACTAGTAGCCTAAGGTTTACAAAAGATGAGTAAATGACATAAAAATCCACTTCCGGGCCCACTTGGTGTGTGCTTGGGCTGAGCATTGAAGCATTTTCGTGTAGAGACTCTTCTTGGAGTTAAACGCCAGCTTTGGTGCCAGTTTGGGCGTTTAACTCCCATCCTTGTGCCAGTTCCGGCGTTTAACGTTGGGAATTCTAAGGGTGACATTGAATACCGATTTGGGCCATCAAATCTTGGGCAAAGTATGGACTATCATATATTTCTGGAAAGTCCAGGATGTCTACTTTCCAACGCCATTGAGAGCGCGCCAATTGGGCTTTTGTAGCTCCAGAAAATCCACTTCGAGTGCAGGGAGGTCAGAATCCAACAGCATCTGCAGTCCTTTTTAGTCTCTGAATCAGATTTTTGCTCAGGTCCCTCAATTTTAGCCCGAAAATACCTGAAATCATAGAAAAACACACAAACTCATAGTAAAGTCCAGAAAAGTGAATTTTAACTAAAAACTAATAAAAATATACTAAAAACTAACT
>NC_029780.3:67040181-67040546 GCF_000817695.3 Arachis duranensis | reverse complement strand
GAGTCCCCAATTAGAGGTGTCCAGGGTTCTTAAGCACACTCTTTTTGCCTTGGATCACAATTTTATTTCTTTCTTCTTTTTTTCGTTTTCTTTTCTCCCTTTTTTTCGTTTTTCACCTTCTCTCTCTTTTTTTTGTATTCACTGCTTTTTCTTGCTTCAAGAATCATTTTTATGATTTTTCAGATCCTCAGTAACATGTCTCCTTTTTCATCATCCTTTCAAGAGCCAATATTCATGAACCACAAATTCAAAAGACATATGCACTGTTTAAGCATACATTCAGAAAACAAAAATATATTGCCACCACATCAAAATAATCAAACTGTTATAAAATTCAAAATTCATGCAATTCTTTCTTTTATCAA
>NC_029780.3:67038660-67038931 GCF_000817695.3 Arachis duranensis | reverse complement strand
ATCCACAGATCCTGAGGTGTCAAGGAAAAGTCATCCCTGCACCAAGTGGCGAGCAAAAATGCCCTTTGTGGCAATTCTGGCGTTAAACGCCGGGCTGGTGCCCATTTCTGGCGTTTAACGCCAAGTTCTTGCCCTTTTCTGGCGTTTAACGCCAGTCTGGTGCCCTTTTCTGGCGTTAACCGCCCAGAATGGTGTCAGACTGGGCGTTAAACGCCCATCTGCTAGCCTTACTGGCGTTTAAACGCCAGCAGGTTCTTCCTCCAGGGTGTGC
>NC_029780.3:67036735-67036993 GCF_000817695.3 Arachis duranensis | reverse complement strand
TAGACTTTGAGAAATCAAATTGACTTGCTGAGTCAATATCTTGTTCTGAGCCAATATGGCATTCAGAGTATCAATCTCAAGAACTCATTTCTTCTGATTAGTCCCATTGTTCACGGGATTCCTTTCAGAAGTGTATATGAATTGGTTATTTGCAACCATTTCAATTAGTTCTTGAGCTTCTGTAGGCGTCTTCTTCAGATGAAGAAATCCTCCAGCAGAGCTATCCAAAGACATCTTGGACAGTTCAGACAGACCATC
>NC_029780.3:67034682-67036673 GCF_000817695.3 Arachis duranensis | reverse complement strand
TCCATTCAGAAAGCATGTCAGAGGGACACTTTCTGATTAATTGTTTTTATCTTTCCCGAGCTTCATAGAGGGATTCTCCTTCCTTCTGTCTGAAGGTTTGGCTTCCACTCTAAGCTTACTCAATTTTTGAGGTGGAAAGAACTTTGCCAAGAAGGCATTGAGTAGCTTTTCCCAAGAGTTCAGGCTTTCTTTAGGTTGTGAGTCCAACCATATCCTAGCTCTGTCTCTTACAGCAAAAGGGAATAGCATAAGTCTATAGACCTCAGGGTCAACCCCATTAGTCTTGATAGTGTCACAGATTTGCAAGAATTCAGCTAAAAACTGATGAGGATCTTCCAATGGGAGTCCATGGAACTTGCAATTCTGTTGCATTAGAGAAACTAATTGAGGCTTAAGCTCAAAGTTGTTTGCTCCAATGGCAGGGATAGAGATGCTTCTCCCATAGAAGTCGGGAGTAGGTGCAGTAAAGTCACCCAGCACCTTCCTTGCATTGTTGGCATTGTTGTTGTTTTCAGCTGCCATGTGTTCTTTTTCTTTGAAGATTTCTATTAGGTCCTCTACAGAGAATTGTGCCTTAGCTTCTCTTAGCTTTCGCTTCAAGGTCCTTTCCGGTTCAGGATCAGCCTCTACAAGAATGCTTTTGTCTTTGCTTCTGCTCATATGAAAGAGAAGAAAACAAGGAAATATGGAATCCTCTATGTCACAGTATAGAGATTCCTTGAGGTGTCAGAGGAAAAGAAAAATAAAAGGAAAAGGCAGAAAATTCAAACTTTATCAAGAAAGACGGAGTTCGAATTGTGCATTAAGGAATAGTGTTAGTCCATAAATAGAAGGATGTGAGAAGAGGGGAAGTAATTTTTGAAAATTAAGTAAAAGATTTTAAAAACATTTTGAAAAACTTCAATTGATTTTCGAAAATCAAGATTGAAAAAGAAGTAAAGTAATTTTTGAAAAAGATTTTGAGATTAGAAATCAAAAAGATTTGATTGAAAACTATTTTTGAAAAAGATGTGATTAAAAAGATATGATTGGTTTTAAAAAGATGTGATTGAGAATATATGATTTGAAAAACATTTTTAAAAAGATTTGATTTTGAAAATTAATAACTTGGCTAACAAGAAAAGATATGATTCAGACATTAAACCTTTCTCAACAGAAAAGGCAACATACTTGAATTGTTGAATCAAATCATTAATTGATGGCAAGTATTTTTAAAAAAGGAAAGAAATTGATTTTGAAAAAGATTTGATTGAAAATATTTGATTTGAAAAAGATTTGATTTTGAAAAATTTTGAAAACCTGAAAAAATTTGATTTGAAAACAAAATCTTCCCTCTTGTGCCATCCTGGCGTTAAACGCCCAGAATGGTGCACATTCTGGCGTTTTAACGCCCAAACTACTACCCTTTTGGGTGTTAAACGCCCAGCCAGGCACCCTGGCTGGCGTTTAAACACCAGTTTGCCTTCTTCACTGGGCGTTTTGAACGCCCAGCTTTTTCTGTGTAATTCCTCTGCTGAATGTTCTGAATCTTCAATTCTCTGTATTATTGACTTGAAAAGACACAAATTAAAAATATTTTTGGATTTTTAATAATAAGGAATAATCAAAATGCAACTAAAATCAAATAACAATGCATGCAAGACACCAAACTTAGCAGTTTGTATACTACTGACGCTAACAACATGAGAATGCATATGAGAAACACAAAACACTCAAGTCAAGAGAATTTAAAGATCAGAGCAATGAAATCATCAAGAACATCTTGAAGATCACTTAAGACACATGAATGAATGCAAGAAGAACAGAAACATGCAATTGACACCAAACTTAACATGAGACTCTAGACTCAAACAATAAACATAGAATATTTTTGGTTTTTATGATTTTGTAATTTTTTTTTTGGATTTTTCGAAAATTAAGTGGAAAAAGAAAATAAAGGTATCAAAATTCTTAATGAGAATTCCAGGAATCATGCAATGTTTAGTCTAAGA
>NC_029780.3:67034312-67034495 GCF_000817695.3 Arachis duranensis | reverse complement strand
TACCTAATCTAAGCAACAAGATGAACCGTCAGTTGTCCATACTCGAACAATGCCCGGCAACGGCGCCAAAAACTTGGTGCACGAAATTCTGATCATCAATGGCGCCATCAACATGGTACGCTCAATTGCAATCTCAACTCTTTATCACAACTTCGCACAACTAACCAGCAAGTGTACTGGGTC
>NC_029780.3:67032064-67032541 GCF_000817695.3 Arachis duranensis | reverse complement strand
TTTTCGAATTTTTTTTTGTATTCACTGCTTTTTCTTGCTTCAAGAATCATTTTTATGGTTTTTCAGATCCTCAGTAACATGTCTCCTTTTTCATCATTCTTTCAAGAGCCAACATTCATGAACCACAAATTCAAAAGACATATGCACTGTTTAAGCATGCATTCAGAAAACAAAAGTATTGCCACCACATCAAAATAATTAAAATGTTATAAAATTCAAAATTCATGCAATTCTTCTCTTTTTCAGTTAAGAACATTTTTCATTTAAGAGAGGTGATGGATTCATAGGACATTCATAACTTTAAGGCATAGACACTAAGACACTAATGATCACAAGACACAAACATAGATAAACATAAGCATACTTTTCGAAAAAACAGAAAAATAAAGAACAAGGAAATTAAAGAACGGGTCCACCTTAGTGATGGCGGCTTGTTCTTCCTCTTGAAGATCCTATGGAGTGCTTGAGCTCCTCAAT
>NC_029780.3:67030062-67030877 GCF_000817695.3 Arachis duranensis | reverse complement strand
TAGAAGAGAGAGAGTGGTGGGGTAGGTGGGGATCCTGTGGGGTCCACAGATCCTGAGGTGTCAAGGAAAAGTCATCCCTACACCAAGTTGCAAGCAAAAATGCCCTTTGTGCTAATTCTGGCGTTAAACGCCGGGCTGGTGCCCATTTCTGGCGTTTAACGCCAAGTTCTTGCCCTTTTCTGGCGTTTAACGCCAGTCTGGTGCCCCTTTCTAGCGTTAAACGCCCAGAATGGTGCCAGACTGGGCGTTAAACGCCCATCTGCTAGCCTTACTGGCGTTTAAACGCCAGCAAGATCTTCCTCCAGAGTGTGCTGTTTTTCTTTCTGTTTTTTATTCTGTTTTTGCTTTTTCAATTGATTTTGTGACTTCTCATGATCATCAACCTACAGAAAACATAAAATAACAAAGGAAAATAGATAAAACATAACATTGGGTTGCCTCCCAACAAGCGCTTCTTTAATGTCAGTAGCTTGACAGAGGGCTCTCATGGAGCCTCAAAGATGCCCAGAGCAATGTTGGAACCTCCCAACACCAAACTTAGAGTTTGAATGTGGGGGTTCAACTCCAAACTTAGAAGTTGGTTGTGGCCTCCCAACACCAAACTTAGAGTTTGACTGTGGGGGCTCTGTTTGGCTCTGTTTTGAGAGAAGCTCTTCATGCTTCCTCTCCATGGTGACAGAGGGATATCCTTGAGCCTCAAACACAAGGGATTCTTCATTCACTTGAATGATGAATTCTCCTCTGTCCACATCAATCACAGCCTTTGCTGTGGCTAGGAAGGGTCTGCCAAGGATGATGGATTCATCCATGCACTT
>NC_029780.3:67027947-67029922 GCF_000817695.3 Arachis duranensis | reverse complement strand
AGCTTGTTTTCTTGAATTGTCTGCCATCTCTAGTGAGATTTTTGCAGCTTGCACCTCAAAGATTCCTAGCTTCTCCATTACAGAGAGAGGCATGAGGTTTACACTTGACCCTAGGTCACACAAGGCCTTCTTGAAGGTCATGGTGCCTATGGTACAAGGTATTGAAAACTTCCCAGGATCCTGCCTCTTTTGAGGCAGTTTCTGCTTAGACAAGTCATCCAGTTCTTTGGTGAGCAGAGGGAGCTCATCCTCCCAAGTCTCATTTCCAAATAACTTGTCATTTAGCTTCATGATTGCTCCAAGGTATTTTGCAGCTTGCTCTTCAGTGACATACTCATCCTCTTCAGAGGAAGAATACTCATCAGAGCTCATGAATGGCAGAAGTAAGTCCAATGGAATCTCTATGGCCTCATTTTGAGTCTCAGATTCCCATGGTTCCCCATTGGGGAACTCATTGGAGGCCAGTGCACGTTCATTGAGGTCTTCCTCAGTGGCGTTCACTGCCTTTTCCTCTTCTCCTAATTCGGCCATGTTGATGGCTTTGCACTCTCCCTTTGGATTTTCTTCTGTATTGCTTGGAAGAGTACTAGGAGGGAGTTCAGTAATTTTCTTACTCAGTTGTCCCACTTGTGCCTCTAAATTTCTAATGGAGGACCTTGTTTCAGTCATGAAACTTTGAGTGGTTTTGATTAGATCAGAGACCATGGTTGCTAAGTCAGAGGTATTCTGCTTAGAACTCTCTGTCTGTTGCTGAGAAGATGATGGAAAAGGCTTGCTATTGCTAAACCTCTTTCTTCCACCATTATTGTTGTTGAAACCTTGTTGAGGTCTCTGTTGATCCTTTCATGAGAGATTTGGATGATTTTTCCATGAAGGATTATAGGTGTTTCCATAGGGTTCTCCCATGTAATTCACCTCTTCCATTGAGGGGTTCTCAGGATCATAAGCTTCTTCTTCAGATGAAGCTTCCTTAGTACTACCTGGTGCATTTTGCATTCCAGACAGACTTTGAGAAGTCATATTGACTTGTTGAGTCAATATTTTGTTCTGAGCCAATATGGCATTCAGAGTATCAATCTCAAGAACTCCTTTCTTTTGATTTGTCCCATTGTTCACAGGATTCCTTTCAGAAGTGTATATGAATTGGTTATTTGCAACCATTTCAATTAGTTCTTGAGCTCCTGTAGGCGTCTTCTTTAGATGAAGAGATCCTCCAGCAGAGCTATCCAAAGACATCTTGGACAGTTCAGAAAGACCATCATAGAAAATACCTATGATGCTCCATTCAAAAAGCATATCAGAGGGACATTTTCTGATTAATTGTTTGTATCTTTCCCAAGCTTCATAGAGGGATTCTCCTTCCTTCTGTCTGAAGGTCTGGACTTCCACTCTAAGCTTACTCAATTTTTGAGGTGGAATGAACTTTGCCAAGAAGGCATTGACTAGCTTTTCCCAAGAGTTCAGGCTTTCTTTAGGTTGTGAATCCAACCATATCCTAGCTCTGTCTCTTACAGCAAAAGGGAATAGCATAAGTCTGTAGACCTCAGGGTCAACCCCATTAGTCTTGACCTTTCGCTTCACGGTCCTTTCAGGTTCAGGGTCAGCCTCAACAAGAATGCTTTTGTCTTTGCTCCTGCTCATAAGAAAGAGAAGAGAACAAGAAAATATGGAATCCTCTATGTCACAGTATAGAGATTCCTTGAGGTGTCAGAGGAAAAGAAAAATAGAAGGAAGAGTTAGAAAATTCGAACTTATCAAGAAAGATGGAGTTCAAATTGTGCATTAAGGAATAGTGTTAGTCCATAAATAGAAGGATGTGAGAAGAGGGGAAGTAATTTTCGAAAATTAAGTAAAAGATTTTGAAAACATTTTGAAAAACACTAATTGATTTTCGAAAACCAATGGTGGAAAAGAAATCAAGTGATTTTTGAAAAAGATTTTGAAATTAGAAAATAAAAAGATTTGATTGAAAACT
>NC_029780.3:67020332-67027667 GCF_000817695.3 Arachis duranensis | reverse complement strand
AAAATGGAAAGAAATTGATTTTGAAAAAGATTTGATTGAAATGATTTGATTTGAAAAAGATTTGATTTTGAAAAAATTTTGAAAACTTGAAAAAAAATTGCATTAAAAACAAAATCTTCCCTCTTGTGCCATCCTAGCGTTAAACGCCCAGAATGGTGCACATTCTGGCGTTTAACGCCCAAACCACTACCCTTTTGGGCGTTAAACGCCCAGCCAGGCACTCTGGTTGGCGTTTAAACGCCAGTTTGTCCTTCTTCACTGGGCGTTTTGAACGCCCAGCTTTTTCTGTGCAATTCCTCTGCTGAATGTTCTGAATCTTCAATTCTCTGTATTATTGACTTGAAATGACACAAATTAAAAATATTTTTGGATTTTTAATAATAAGGAATAATCAAAATGCAACTAAAATCAAATAACAATGCATGAAAGACACCAAACTTAGCAGTTTGTATACTACTAACACTAACAAAATGAGAATGCATATGAGACACATAAACACCCAAGTCAAGAACAACTTGAAGATTAATAAAGACACATGTATGAATGCAAGAAGAACAGAAACATGCAATTGACACCAAACTTAAAATGAAACACTAGACTCAAAAAGAAACATAAAATATTTTTGGTTTTTTTTTTTTTGTAAATTTTTTTTTGATTTTTCAAAAATCAATTGGAAAAGAAAATAAAGATATCAAAATTCTTAATGAGAATTCCAGGAATCATGCAATGTTAGTCTAAGACTCCGGTCCAGGAATTAGACATGGCTTCATAGCCAGCCAAGCTTTCAAAGAAAGCTCCGGTCCAAAACACTAGACATGGCCAATGGCTAGCCAAGCCTTAGCAGATCATTGCTTCAACAGCAAGATTGATAGAAATCAAGAAGCTATTGTGATGATAAGTTGAAACCTCGGTCCAATAAAATTAGACATGGCTTCACAGCCAGCCAGACTTCAACAGATCATCATGAAACTCTAGAATTCATTCTCAAGAATTCTGAAAAAAATACCTAATATAAGCAACAAGATGAACCGTCAGTTGTCCAAACTCAACAATCCCCGGCAACGGCGCCAAAAACTTGGTGCACGAAATTGTGATCAATACTTTTCACAACTCAATTAATCCCCGGTGGTGAACCCAAAAACTTGGTGTTCAATACCATGACATAAACACAACTTCACACAACTAACCAGCAAGTGTACTGGGTCGTCCAAGTAATAAACCTTACGCGAGTAAGGGTCGATCCCACAGAGATTGTTGGTATGAAGCAAGCTATGGTCACCTTGTAAATCTTAGTCAGGCAAACTCAAATGGTTATGAATGATGAATAAAACATAAAGATAAAGATAGAGATACTTATGTAATTCATTGGTAGGAATTTCAGATAAGCGTATGAAGATGTTTGTGGTATGAGTCCTCAGCTTGTTCTCTCGCATCTCATTGATTCCTGCATCCCCTCTTAGAATGTGCAGTCCAGACTCAATGTCACTGTTTGTTGGGTCATACCAATAAATTGCCCTGTATGATGTATAACCCAGACACTTGAATAATGTCACCAAATCCCCAAAATTCATGAAGTCAAAGTTCATCTTCAGAAAATTTTCAACTTTCCCACCAATATACTCAAGAGTTTCACTGGGTCCTCTACCAAAATGGCCTCCGTGATGAAAAACAGGTACCATATATATCATCCATCTGCATTATCCACAACAACATAAATCAGACATTAAACCCTAGATCAAGTGCTTTTAAAGAATCCAAGAGATATCCACTCAATCTAAGGTAGAACGGAGGTGATTGACAGTCACACGTTCATAGGTGAGAATGATGATGAGTGTCACGGATCATCACATTCATCAAGTTGAAGAACAAGTGATATCTTAGAACAAGAACAAGTTGAATTGAATCGAAGAACAATAGTGATTGCATTAATACTCGAGGTACAGCAGAGCTCCACACCTTAATCTATGGTGTGTAGAAACTCCACCGTTGAAAATACATAAGAACAAGGTTCAGGCATGGCCGAATAGTCAGCCTCCCAATGATCTAAGATAGCATAAGAACAAGGATAGCTACCAAGATGAAAATACAATAGCAAAAGGTCCTATTTATAGAGAACTAGTAGCCTAAGGTTTACAAAAGATGAGTAAATGACATAAAAATCCACTTCCGGGCCCACTTGGTGTGTGCTTGGGCTGAGCATTGAAGCATTTTCGTGTAGAGACTCTTCTTGGAGTTAAACGCCAGCTTTAAAGTCCAGGATGTTTACTTTCCAACGCCATTGAGAGCACGCCAATTGGGCTTCTGTAGCTCCAGAAAATCCACTTCGAGTGCAGGGAGGTCAGAATCCAACAGCATCTGCAGTCCTTTTTAGTCTCTGAATCAGATTTTTGCTCAGGTCCCTAAATTTCAGCCAGAAAATACCTGAAATCACAGAAAAACACACAAACTCATAGTAAACTCCAGAAAAGTGAATTTTAACTAAAAACTAATAAAAATATACTAAAAACTAACTAAAACATACTAAAAACAATGCCAAAAAGCGTATAAATTATCCGCTCATCAGCGTGCCTGACAAACACTTCCGTTCTACCTGCAAAAGCTAGAGTGTGTATCTCTTGGATTCCTGGTCCATGCATTTGATTTCCTCTCCTGACAACAGAGCCTTCAATTCCTTGAGATCAGAGTCTTCGTAGTATAAGCTAGAATCAATTGGTAGCATTCTTGAGATCCGAAAAGTCTAAACTGTGACGAGCTTCAAACTCATGACTGTTGGGCGTAGTGACAGATGCAAATGGATCATTGGATCCTATTCCAACACAAGTGAGAACCGACAGATGATTAGACCTACGTAACCCATAGCTAGACCATTTTCACTGAGAGGACGGACGGTAGCTATTGACAACGGTGATCCCCCAACATGCAGCTTGCCATAGAAAGGAGTATGAAGGATTGGATGAAGACAGTAGGAAAGCAGAGATTCAAAAGGGATAAAGTATCTCTATACGCTTATCTGAGTTTCCCACCAATAAATTACATAAGTATCTCTATCTTTATTTTTTGTTTATTTATATTTTAATTTTCAAAACTCTATAACCATTGGAATCCGCCAGACTGAGATTTACAAGATGACCATAGCTTGCTTCAAGCTGACAATCTCTGTGGGATCGATCCTTACTCACGTAAGGTTTATTACTTGGACGACCCAGTGCACTTGCTGGTTAGTTGTGCGAAGTTGTGAAAAAGAGTTGAGATTACAATTGTGCATACCAAGTTGTTGGCGCCATTGAGATCATAATTTCATGCACCAAACTCCTGCGCCCTCCTTTTGATGGAGTTATCTTGCACTTGTTGTCCTTCCATTGATTTTTTTGTGATTGGGTGGTCAACTGAGATATACTCATCTACTCCCATCTTTACCCCAGCATCTTTACATAGCAGAGAAATCAAGCTTGGGTTGGCCAATTTGGCTTCAGTGGAGTTCTTGTTTGCAATTATGTAAAGCTCACAAGAAATCAGATGATGAACCTTCACTTCGTTTCCCAGCATAATGTAATGAACCATCACTGCTCTTTTGACAGTGACCTTAGAGCGGTTGCTGGTGGGTAGTATGGAACGCCCAATGAAATCTAGCCAGCCTCTAGCAACTGGTTTGAGATCCCCTCTCTTGAGTTGAATTGGGACACCCTTTGTGTTGGTTATCCACTTGGTTCCAGGGATGCATATGTCCTCTAGAACTTGGTCCAAGCGCTTATCTACTCTCACCATTCTCCTATTAAAGGATTCTGGATCATCTTGTAGTTGAGACAGCTTGAAGACCTCTCTTATTCTGTCCAGGTCAAAGTAAATAATCTTCCCTCTTACCATGGTTCGAAAGGTATAGAAAGCGGTTCCAGTCATTCTCTGCCTCTCTGTTTGCCACAGATTTGAGTAGAATTCCTGAACTATATTTCTACCCACCTTTGTCTCAGGATTAGCTAGAATTTCCCAGCCTCTGTTTTGAATCTACTCTTGGATCTCCGGATATTCGTCTTCTTTTAGATCGAATTTAACTTCTGGGATCACTGACCTTAGACCCATTATTTTGTGGTAATGGTCTGAATGTTCCTTGGTTAAGAACCTCTCTTGATTCCAAAGTAATTTTGGATTATTCTCTTTCTTACCTCTTGAAGTGGTTTGTTTTCCCTTAGGAGCCATGATCTTAGTGAGTCTTAGCTCAGTGATCATGCAAAACACACCAAACTTAGAGGTTTGCTTGTCCTCAAACAAAAGAAAGGAAAGGAGAGGAGAATGAGGAGAGCCAAATTTGAATTGTGGAGGAGAGGGGGTGGCCGAATTTGAATTTAAAAGGAAGGGGTGGGTTTGAAAATTTTTGAAAAAGATATGATAGAAGATACGATTTGTAAAAGATAAGTATGAAATGCAAAAGATATAATTTTGAAATTGAAAAGATATGAGAGAATTTTGAAAAAGATAAAACTAAATTGAAAAAGATAGTATGATGAGTTGAAAAAGATTTGAAAATATATTAAAAAGATAGATGGGTTTTGAAAAAGATTTGAAAAGAAATTAAAAAGATATATTAATTTTTAAAAAATTTTGAAAAGAAGAAAATATTTTTAGGATTAAGAGTTATTTTTGAAATTGAAATTGAAAGATGAGGATTTGTAATATGTTTATGCAAGAAATTATGGATGAAAACATGAAAAAAATTGAGTTGGAAAACAAAACTACCTCCCATCCACGTTCCTAGCGTTAAACGCCCAACTGTTGCCTGTTTTGGGCGTTTAACGCCCAACTGTAGCCTGTTTTGGGCGTTTAACGCCCAGTTGTTGCTTGTTTTGGGCGTTTAACGCCCAGCCAGGTACCCTGGCTAGCGTTAAACACTAGAAAGCCTTTCTCACTGGGCTTTTTCTAAACGCCCAGAATGGTACCCATTCTGGCATTTAATGCCCAGAAAGGCATCCTTACTTGCGTTAAACACCCAGAATGATGCCCATTCTGGCGTTCAACGCCTAAAAGTGCCTCTTACTGGCGTTTTCGTGCTAGTGAGCTTCTTTTCTCTGCTCTCTACTCTAAACCCTTCTGTAACTCTGTGAACTCCTATAAATGATAATTAATTCTGATGATAATTTATTAAACTCCTATTATTATTATTGAAATGAGAAATAAACTATAGTAATGGCTGGGTTACCTCCCAGCAAGCACTTCTTTATTGTCTTTAGCTGGACCTTACTGAGCCTTAATCTAGTCTCAATTCTGAGCATTCTTGCTCAAAATTGCTTTCAAGATAATGTTTGAATCTGTGTCCATTAACAATTAACTTTTTGTCAGAATCAATATCCTGAAGCTCTACATATCCATATGGTGACACACATGTAATCACATATGGTCCTCTCCACCGGGATTTTAGTTTCCCAAGGAATAGCATGAGCCTAGAGTTAAACAGCAGAACCTTTTGTCCTGGCTCAAAGACTCTGGATGACAGGTTGTTATCATGCCATTTTTTTGCTTTGTCCTTGTAAATTTTGGCATTTTCAAAAGCATTGAGTCTGAATTCCTCTAGCTCATTCAGCTGGAGCAATCTTTTCTCTCCAGCTAATTTGGCACCAAGGTTTAGGAATCTGGTTGCCCAATAGGCTTTATGCTCCAGTTCCACGGGCAGGTGACAGGCATTCCCATACACAAGCTGGTACGGAGAGGTTCCTATACGAGTCTTGAATGCTATTCTGTATGCCCATAGAGCATCATCCAAGCTCTTTGCCCAATCCTTTCTACGGGCAATTATAGTCCGTTCTAGGATTCTTTTTAGTTCTCTATTAGAGACTTCAGCTTGCCCATTGGTCTGTGGATGATATGGAGTTGCCACCTTGTGGCTAATCCCATATCGGACCATGATAGTATAAAGCTGTTTATTGCAGAAATGAGTGCCTCCATCACTGATTAGTGCTCTAGGGACACCAAATCTGCTAAAGAGATGTTTCTGGAGGAACTTTAGTACTATCTTAGTATCATTAGTGGGTGTTGCAATTGCCTCCACCCATTTATATATATAGTCTACTGCCACCAGAATGTAAGTGTTTGAGTTTGATGGTGGGAAAGGCCCCATGAAGTCAATACCCCATACATCAAACAACTCAATCTCTAAGATCCCTTATTGAGGCATGGCATAACCATGAGGCAGATTACCAGCTACGTACAAACTCTCGGGAGTCTCTATAGAGTGTAAGCCAGTAGAAGCCACATTGGAGGACCTTGGTGGCTGTTCGCTCACCTCCGAAATGTCTTCCATATTGTGATCCATGGCAATGCCATAGGATCTTCTGCACCTCTTTTCTAGGCACGCACCTACGGATTATTCCGTCTGCGCATCTCTTAAAGAGATATGGTTCATCCACAAGTAGTACTTCGCATCAGAAAGTAATTTTTTTCTTTTGCTACCTGCTGTACTCCTTGGGAATGAATCTTGCAGCTTTATAGTTTGTAATGTCTGCAAACCATGGCACATCCTGAATGGCAAAGAGTTGCTCATCTGGAAAGGTTTTAGAGATCTCAGTGAGGGGGAGAGACATCCCTTCTACTGGTTCTATCCGGGACGGGTGATCTGCTACTTGATTCTCTGTATCCTTTCTGTCTCTTATTTCTATATCAAACTCTTACAGAAGCAACACCCATCTTATGAGCCTAGGTTTTGAATCTTGCTTTGTGAGTAGATATTTAAGAGCAGCACGGTCAGTGTACACAATCACTTTTGATCCTACTAGATAGGATATAATCGTGGACGAAATTGTGATACAAGAGTTCCAGGTACTGTTAGAGAAGCTTTTTCTTTCCACAACTCCGTTCAACTTAACCAGCAAGTGTACTGGGTCATCCAAGTAATACCTTACGTGAGTAAGGGTCGATCCCACAGAGATTGTTGGTATGAAGCAAGCTATGGTCACCTTGTAAATCTCAGTTAGGCAGATTAAATTGGTTTATGATTTTCGAAAATTAATAATAAATAGAAAATAAAAGGGATAGAAATACTTATGTAAATCAATAGTGGAAATTTCAGATAGGCGTATGGAGATGCTGTGCTCCTCTTGAATCTCTACTTTCTTATTACATTCATCCAATCCTTCTTACTCCTTTCCATGGCAAGCTGTATGTAGGGCATCACCGTTGTCAATGGCTACATCCCATCCTCTGAGTGAAAATGATCCTATGCTCTGTCACAGCACGGCTAATCATCTGTCGGTCCTCAATCAGGTTGGAATAGAATCCCTAGATTCTTTTGCGTCTGTTACTAATGCCCAGCCTTCAGGAGTTTGAAGCTCGTCACAGTCATTCAATACC
>NC_029780.3:67020072-67020248 GCF_000817695.3 Arachis duranensis | reverse complement strand
ACTTATACCATGAAGATTCTGTTGGGGAATCTAAGAGATATGCACCCGGCCTAAAGTAGAACGGAAGTGGTTGTCAGTCACGCACGTTCATAGGTGAGAATGATGATGAGTGTCACGGATCATCACATTCATCAAGTTGAAGTGCAACGTATATCTTGGAATAAGAATAAAAGAGA
>NC_029780.3:67014847-67019944 GCF_000817695.3 Arachis duranensis | reverse complement strand
GTTTATTGGAGTTGAACTCCAAGTTATAACGTGTTTTGGGTGTTCAACTCTGGATCATGACGTGTTTCTGGCGTTTAACTCCAGACAGCAGCATGTACTTGGCATTCAACGCCAAGTTAGGTCGTCAATTTCCGAATAAAGTATGGACTAGTATATATTGCTGGAAAGCTCTGGATGTCTACTTTCCAACGCCGTTGAGAGCGCGCCATTTGGAGTTTTGTAGCTCCAGAAAATCCATTTTGAGTGCAGGGAGGTTAGATTCCAACAGCATCAGCAGTCCTTTTGTCAGCCTTTTTCAGAGTTTTGCTCAAATCCCTCAATTTCAGCCAGAAATTACCTGAAATCACAGAAAAACACACAAACTCATAGTAAAGTCCAGAAATGTGAATTTAACATAAAAACTAATGACAACATCCCTAAAAGTAGCTTGAACTTACTAAAAACTACCTAAAAACCATGCCAAAAAGCGTATAAATTATCCGCTCATCATATAAACTTGTCAATGGCATAAACCACTACAAGTAGCTCTTTTTCTGTGGTTGTGTAATTCTTCTGTGCGTCATTTAGAACACGGCTAGCATAGTAAATGACATGCAGAAGCTTATTATGCCTCTGTCCGAATACTACACCAATAGCATGGTCACTGGCATCACACATTAATTTAAATGGTAATGTCCAGTCTGGTGCAGATATGACAGGTGTTGTAACCAACTTAGCATCCAGAGTCTCAAAAGCTTGCAGACACTCTATGTCAAAGATAAATGGCGTGTCAGCAGCTAGCAGGTTGCTTAGGGGTTTTGCCATTTTTAAAAAATCCTTTATAAACCTCCTATAGAATCCTGCATATCCTAGAAAGCTTCTGATTGCCTTAACATTGGTAGGTGGTGGTAATTTTTCAATTACCTCTACCTTGGCTTGATCCACCTCTATCCCCTTGTTCGAAATTTTGTGTCCAAGGACAATTCCTTCAGTCACCATAAAGTGACATTTCTCCCAATTTAAAACTAGGTTTGTCTCTTGGCATCTTTCAGAACAAGTGCTAGATGGTCAAGATAGGAGCTGAATGAATCTCCAAATACTGAGAAGTCGTCCATGAAGACTTCCAGAAATTTTTCTACCATATCAGAGAAAATAGATAGCATGCATCTCTGAAAGGTTGCCGGTGCATTACACAAACCAAATGGCATCCTTTTGTAGGCAAATACTCCAGATGGACATGTGAATGCTGTTTTCTCTTGATCCTGGGGATCTAATGCAATTTGGTTGTAGCCTGAGTAGCCATCCAGAAAGCAGTAATAGTCATGACCTGCTAGCCTTTCTAGCATTTGGTCTACGAATGGTAAAGGAAAATGATCCTTTCTGGTGGCTGTATTGAGTCTTCTGTAGTCAATACACATACGCCACCCTGTAACTGTTCTTGTAGGAACCAGTTTATTTTTTTCATTATGAACCACTGTCATGCCTCCCTATTTGGGTACAACTTGGACAGGGCTCACCCAGGGGCTATTAGAAATGGGATAAATAATCCTAGCCTCTAGTAATTTAGTGACCTCTTTCTGCACCACTTCCTTCATGGCTGGATTCAGCCGCCTTTGTGGTTGAACCACTTGTTTGGCATTATCCTCCAGTAGGATTTTGTGCATGCATCTGGCAGGGCTAATGCCTTTGAGATCACTAATGGACCACCCAAGAGCCGTCTTGTGTGTCCTTAGCACCTGAATTAGTGTTTTCTCCCAGAAATGCATATTTTAGGGATGGTGCGTGGTAGAGGTTTGAGCTCGGGTTTAGGAGGTTTCTCCTCTTCCTGAGGAATTTTCAGAGATTCTTTTATTTCCTCTGGTTCTTCCAAATCAAGCTAAACATCTTTAAAGATATCCACTAGCTCTGATTCGAGACTCTCATCCATACTGATCTCCTGTACCAGGGAGTCAATAATATCAACACGCATGCAGTCTTTTGATGTGTCTGGGTGCTTCATTGCTTCAATAGCATTCAGCTTAAACTTTTCCTCATTGACTCTTAGGGTTACTTCCCCTTTTTGACGTCAATGAGGGTTCGTCCATTTGCTAGGAAAGATCTTTCTAGAATTAGAGTTGCACTCTTGTGCTCCTCCATTTCTAGCACTACAAAGTCAATGGGAAAGGCGAATGGCCCAACTGTGACAATCATGTCTTCAATTACGCCTGATGGGTATTTAATGGAGCCATCAGTAAATTGAAGACATATCCTGGTTGGTTTGACCTCTTCAATCAAGCCAAGCTTTCTAATAGTGGCTGCAGGGATTAGGTTGATACTTGCCCCAATATCACATAGAGCTATCTTGGTACAGGTACCCTCTAATGTGCATGGTATTATAAAGCTTCCAGGATCCTTAAGCTTCTCCGGTAAGCTCTTTAAAATGATCGCACTGCATTCTTCAGTGAGAAAAACTTTTTCAAATTCTCTCCAATCCTTCTTATGACTTAAGATCTCATTCATGAACTTAGCATAAGAGGGTATTTGCTCAAGTGCCTATGCAAACGGAATCTTGATTTCAAGAGTCCTGAGATAGACTGCAGAGCGGGCAAATTGTTTATCATGTTCCGCTTGGTGGAGTTTATGAGGATAAGGTATTTTGGCTTTTTATTCTTCAACCTTGGTTGCTGCAGCTTCATTTCCTACAGAGGTAAGTTGAGAAGCCTTCTTGAGGGAGTTATTATCAACACTTGCAAGTGTCTGACCCCTCATAGGTGTTTGAACACCAGGATTGGGGGCTGGATTGGCGTTTAACGCCAGATTCACTCCCTTTTCTGGCGTTTGAACGCCAGAACTGAACATGGGTTAGGCGTTTAACGCCAATTTTTCTCCCTTTTCTGGTGTTTGAACGCCAGAATCATTCCTCTCTGGGCTCTTACTGTCCATAGAGGGATTTTGGGTAGTAGTCTGCTCATCCTCTATTATTTGTTCTTTTCTTGGCTTTCTGCTGCTTTGAGCTGAGGTATTCAATATTTTCTACTCCTTAGTTGAACTGCTTGGCACACTTCTGTTATCTATTTTGATAACTGTTGTCTTGTCTGGTCAAGTTGTGCTTCCATGTTCCTGTTAGCATCCTTAGTGTCTTGTAACATCTCTTTAAATTCTGCCAACTGTTCTGTCAGATAACATAATTGCTGATTGATTTCAGCAACTTATTCTAGAGGACTAAGTTCAGTGGATACTGCCTTAGCCTCTTCTTTTGTGGAGGACTCACTACTTAAGTACAGATGCTGATTTCTAGCAACTGTATCAATGAGCTCTTGAGCCTCTTCAATTGTTTTTCTAGAGATATCTGAGCCTTTGTTGTAAGCCCATAGTAGAAGATGTCTAACTACACCCATTCTAAAAACATTTCAGACGGGCATTTCCTTAGCATCTCTCTGTACCTCTCCCAGGCATTGTAAAGGGATTCATTATCCTCTTATTTAAAGCCTTGGATGTCCAGCCTTAGCTGTGTTGGTGCATGAAATTGTGATCTCAATGGTGCCAACAACTTGGTATGCACAATTGTAATATCACTCATTTTCACAACTTCGCACAACTAACTAGCAAATGCACTGGGTCGTCCAAGTAATAAACCTTACGTGAGTAATGGTCGATCCCATAGAGATTGTCGGCTTGAAGTAAGCTATGGTCACCTTGTAAATCTCAGTCAGGCGGATTCAAATGGGTTATGGAGTTTTGATAATTAAAATATAAATAAACATAAAATAAAGATAGAGATACTTATGTAAATCATCGGTGGAAATTTCAGATAAGTGTATGGAGATGCGATGTTCCTTCTGAATCTCTGCTTTCCTAGTGCCTTCATCCAATCCTTCGTACTCCTTTACATGGCAAGCTGTATGTTGGGCATCACCGTTGTCAATGGCTACTTCCTGTCCTCTCAGTGAAAAAGGTCCTCTACGGTTTCCCGCATGGCTAATCAGCTATTGGTTCTCGATCATGTAGGAATAGGATTTACTATCCTTTTACGTCTGTCACCATGCCCTACAGTCGCGAGTTTGAAGCTCGTCACAGTCATCCCATCCCAGATCCTACTCGAAATACCACAGATAAGGTTTAGACTTTTTGGATCTCAAGAATGCTGCCAATGGGTTCTAGCTTATACACGAAGACTCTGATCGCAATGAATTGAAGGCTCTGTTGTCAGGAGAGGCAATCAAATGCATGGACCAGGAATCCAAGAGATACACATTCAAGCTTGTTTTCATGTAGAACGGAAGTGGTTGTCAATCACGCGTTCATGAGTGAGAATGGTGATGAGTGTCACATAATCATCACATTCATCATGTTCTTGTGTGCGAATGAATATCTTAAAATAAGAATAAGCATGAATTCAATAGAAAATAGTAGTACTTTGCATTAATACTCGAGGAAGAGCAGAGCTCCACACCTTAATCTACGGTGTGTAGAAACTCCACTGTTGAAAATACATAAGTGATAATGGTTCAGGCATGGTCGAATGGCCAGCCCCCAAAACGTGATCAAGAGATAGATACCAAGATGAAAATACAATAGTAAAAAGTCCTACTTATACTAGACTAGTTACTAGGGGTACTGAGGAGCTACAAAACTCCAAATGGCGCGCTCGCAACGGCGTTGGAAAGTAGACATCCAGAGCTTTCCAGCAATATATAATAGTCCATACTTTATTCGTAATTAGATGACGTAAACTGGCGCTCAATGCCAGTTCCATGCTGCATTCTGGAGTCAAACGCCAGAAACACATCACGAACCAGAGTTGAACGCCCAAAACACGTTACAACTTGGCGTTCAACTCCAAGAGAAGACTCAGCTCGTGGATAGAACAAGCTCAGCCCAAGCACACACCAAGTGGGCCCCGGAAGTGGATTTATGCATCAATTACTTACTTCTGTAAACCCTAGTAGCTAGTCTAGTATAAATAGGACTTTTTACTATTGTATTTTCATCCTGGATCCTGGATTGTATTTTGATCCTGTGATCACGTTTTGGGGGCTGGCCTCTCGGCCATGCCTAGACCTTTCACTTATGTATTTTCAACGGTGGAGTTTCTACACACCATAGATTAAGGGTGTGGAGCTCTGCTGTACCTCAAGT
>NC_029780.3:67014495-67014772 GCF_000817695.3 Arachis duranensis | reverse complement strand
TTATTCCTGTTCTAAGATATTCGTTGCACTTCAACTTGATGAATGTGATGATCCATGACACTCATCATCATTCTCACCTATGAACGCGCGTGACTGAAAACCACTTCCGTTCTACCTTAGACCTGGCGCATATCTCTTGGATTCCTTAATCAGAATCTTCGTGGTATAAGCTAGAATTGATGGCGGCATTCATGGAAATCCGGAAAGTCTAATCTTGTCTGTGGTATTCCGAGTAGGATTCCGGGATTGAATGACTGTGACGAGCTTCAAACTCCTG
>NC_029780.3:67012603-67014426 GCF_000817695.3 Arachis duranensis | reverse complement strand
AATTACATGAGTAACTTTATCTTTATTTTCTGTTTATTTTATTATCTTTATTTAAACCAATAATCTCTTAATCCAGTTAAATCCGCCTGACTGGGATTTACAAGATGACCATAGCTTGCTTCATACCAACAATCTCTGTGGGATCGACCCTTACTCACGTAAGGTTTATTACTTGGACGACCCAGTACACTTGCTGGTTAGTTGTGCGGAGTTGTGACAAAGTGAGATTCACATTTGAGAGCACCAAATCTTTGGAGCCATTGTTGATTATCATAATTTCGTCCACCAAGTTTTTGGCGCCGTTGCCGGGGATTGTTCGAGTATGGACAACTGACGGTTCATCTTGTTGCTCAGATTCGGTAATTTTCTTTTTATTTTCCTTTCAAAAAAGTTTTCAAAAATCTTTCAAAAAAAATTTTTATTTTCGTTTTTCAAAAATAAAATTTTCGAAAAAAATAATAAAAAATACAAAAAATCATAAAATCATAAAAACCAAAAATATTTTGTGTTTCTTGTTTGAGTCTTGAGTCAATTTTTAAGTTTGGTGTCAATTGCATGCTTTAAAAATTTCTCTTGCCTTTTTCGAAAATTCATGCATTCATGGTGTTCTTCATAATCTTCAACTTGTTCTTGACAAGTCTTCTTGTTTGATCTTGATGTTTTCTTGTTTTGTGTTATATGTTATTTTTCATATGTATTTTTGCATTCATAATGTCCATGCATTAAAGAATTCTAAATTTGGTGTCTTGCATGTTTTCTTTGTATCAAAAATTTTTCAAAAATATGTTCTTGATGTTCATCATGATCTTCAAAGTGTTCTTGGTGTTCATCTTAACATTCATAGTGTTCTTGCATGCATAATTGGTTTTGATCCAAAATTTTCATATTTTGGGTCATAATTGTGTTTTTCTCTCTCATCATTAAAAATTTAAAAATCAAAAAAATATCTTTTCCTTATTTCTCTCCAAACTTTCGAAAATTTGAGTTGACTTGGTCAAAAATTTTTAAAATTAGTTGTTTCTTACAAGTCAAGTCAAATTTTCAATTTTAAAAAATATCTTATCTTTTTAAAACTTTTTCAAAAATTAAATCTTTTTCATTTTTCTTATTAATTTTCGAAAATATTTTTAAATATTTCTCAAAAATCTTTTTCTTAATTTTATCTTGATTTTCGAAAATTATACTAACAAGTAATAGGATTGATTCAAAAATTTGAAGTTTGTTACTTTCTTGTTAAGAAATGTTCAATCTTTAAATTCTAGAATCTTACCTTTTAGTTTCTTGTTAGTTAAGTAATTAATTTTAATTTTAAAAATTAAATCTATCTTATCTTATCTTTTATATCATATCTTTTTCAAAATTTTATCTTTTTCAAAAATTTAATTTTAAAATATCTCATCTAACTTCTTATCTTCTTATCTTTTCAAATTTGATTTTAATATCTTTTTCAACTAACTATTTGACTTTTTGTTTGTTTCTTATCTTTTTCAAAAACCACCTAACTACTTTTCCCTCTTTAATTTTCGAAAATATCTCATCTCTTTTTCAAAAATTTTTTTTAATTGTTTTAAATTTTAATTTTAATTATATCTTATCTTTAATTTTTGAAAATCATTAACTACTTTTTCAAAATTATTTTCGAATTCTTCCTCTCTTCTCTTCTTCTATTTATTTATTTATTTACTAACACTTCTCTTCACCTCTCTTCATCTCCAATCACTGCCTCTATCTTCACCCTTGTGATTGGATTCTCCACTCTTATTCTTTTCTTCTTCTACTAATAATAAGGATCCTCTTTGTCCAGATATAGAGGATTCCTCTTC
>NC_029780.3:67011967-67012594 GCF_000817695.3 Arachis duranensis | reverse complement strand
ATTGGATTCTCCACTTTTATTCCTTTCTTCTTCTACTAACAATAAGGAACTTCTTTACTGTAACATAGAGGAACAAAAAAAAACACTCTTGTTGAAGCTGATCCTGAACCTGAAAGGACTCTGAAGAGGAAACTAAGAGAAGCTAAACTACAACAATCCATAGGCAACCTTTCTGAAATTTTCGAACAAGAGAAGGAGATGGCAGCTGAACCCAACAACAATAATGCAAGGAGGATGCTTGGTGATTTCACTAAACCAACGTCCAAGTTTGATGGAAGAAGCATCTCAATTCCTGCCATTGGAGCAAACAATTTGGAGCTGAAACCTCAATTAGTTGCTTTGATGCAACAGAACTGCAAGTTTTTAACTGAGTTCTTGCAGATTTGTGAGACTATTAAGACAAATGAAGTAGATCCTGAAGTCTACAGGCTCATGCTTTTCCCTTTTGCTGTAAGAGACAGAGCTAGAACATGGTTGGACTCACAACCTAAAGATAGCCTGGACTCCTGGGATAAGCTGGTCACGACCTTCTTGGATAAATTCTTCCCTCCTCAAAAGTTGAGCAAGCTTAGAATGGATGTTCAGACCTTCAAGCAAAAAGATGGTGAATCCCTCTATGAAGCTTGG
>NC_029780.3:67009631-67011802 GCF_000817695.3 Arachis duranensis | reverse complement strand
AGAAAACGCCTGCAGAAGCTCAAGAACTTATTGACATGGTTGCAAATAACCAATTCATGTACACTTCTGAGAGGAATTCCGTGAATAATGGGACGCCTCAGAGAAAGGGAGTTCTTGAAATTGATGCTCTGAATGTCATATTGGCTCAGAACAAAGTGTTGACTCAGCAAGTCAACATGAGTTCTCAAAGTCTAAATGTATGGCAAAATGCATCCAACAGTACTAAAGAGGCAGCTTCTGAAGAAGCTTATGATCCTCAAAACCCTGCAATGGCAGAGGTTAATTACATGGGTGAACCTTATAGAAACACCTATAATTCATCATGGAGAAATCATCCCAATTTCTCATGGAAGGATCAACAAAAGCCTCAACAAGGCTTTAATAATGGTGGAAGAAATAGGTTCGGTAATACCAAGCCTTATCCATCATCTTCTCATCAACAGACAGAGAACTCTGAGCAGAGCCCCTCTAATTTAGCAAATTTAGTCTCTGATCTGTCTAATGCTACCTTAAGTTTCATGAGTGAAACAAGGTCCTCCATCAGAAATTTGGAGGCACAAGTGGGATAGCTGAGTAAGAAAGCCACTGAAACTCCTCCTAGTACTCTCCCAAGCAATACAGAAGAGAATCTAAAGAGAGAATGCAAGGCCATTGATATAGTAAATATGGCTGAATGCAAGGAGGAAGGGGAGGACGTGAATCCCAACGAGGAAGACCTCATGGGAAGTCTCCCAACCAAGAAGGAGTTCCCTATTGAGGACTGATAAATCACTATTTTATAGTTTATCTTGTGCTCCATTGAGTGGTTTTTATCAACTCTTTACCCACTTATTCATACTATTCGCATGTTTTACATTTTCCTTCCTGATTTTGTGCTATGATTGAAAACATGCTTCTTTGATCTTATATTTGCTTATTATTAATCCTCTCTTATTACCATTAGATGTCTTGATATGTGTGTTAAGTGATTTCAGGGATTACAGGGCAGGAATGGCTTAGAGGATGGAAATGAAGCATGCAAAAGTGGAAGGAATACAAGAAGTTGAAGGAACTGCAAAGCTGTCAGCCTGACCCTCTTGCACTAAAACGACTATAACTTGAGCTACAGAGGTCCAAATGACACGGTTCCACTTGCATTGGAAAGCTAACGTCTGGGGCTTCAATTTGATATATAATATGCCATAGTTGCCCTGAAGCTAGATGACGCAAACGCGTGATTCACACGGACGCGTCGCATCTACGAACCTCAACCCACGCGGCCGCGTGGGCGACGCCTCCGCGTCACTTAGCCGCGACCTGTACGGACCAGAAAGCGCTGGAAGTGACTTTTGGGCTGTTTCTGACCCTGTTTTCGGCCCAGAAAATACAGATTAGAGGCTATAAAGTGGGGGAACGCATCCATTCATCACCATGCTTTTCATAATTCACTTTCCATGATTTAGATTTAGTTTTGAGTGAGGTTCTCTCCTCTCTCTTAGGATTTAGGTAGGGTTTTTAGAAATTAGGGTTTAGGACTTCTCTTAGTTTTAGGAGTGACTCTCGATCCCAGGTTCAATATTTCTTTATTTTGACTTCTCTTCTACTTTGAGATACTTAAATGCTTTCATTTGTATTTGATTTATGTTGCCTAATTGGCTTATGAACTTTTCCCATGTTAGATTTTATCGCTTTGAATGTATTGTTATTTGAGGTATTTCAGTTTAATATTGCCTTCTTTTATTTATGCCATTGATTATTCCCAATCTGAAGACATTTTCATTCCAGTAGAACTAATTTACTTTTCCCTTTTTGGTCTTGGTTAAGAAATCAGTAACTCAGGAGTTATCTTAGCTCAACATAATTGATAACTGTTATCTTTGCTAATTGAGCTGAACTTCAATAATCCCAACCTTTTCTTAGGAAATAAATAGGATTTGAAGGTCAAATTAATTAGTCCCTTGACTTTCCTTTGCTTTAGCAAAGGTTAACTAAGTGGAATTAAGATTCAACTTTCATTATTATTGCTAAGAATAACAAAGTCTGGACTTCCAATTTCTCATACCTTACCAAAAGTTTGCTTTACAGTATTTATTTATTTTAATTGTCATTTAAATTATTTGTCATATTTATTCCTCATTCTCAAAACCCCAATTTTACCTTTTTCATAGCCAATAATAAGAACATACCTCCCT
>NC_029780.3:67002227-67009603 GCF_000817695.3 Arachis duranensis | reverse complement strand
ACTCGGTTATCAATTTTAAAAGGGGTTTGTTACTTGTGACAACCAAAACTTTTGTACGAAGGGATTTCTGTTAGTTTAGAAGCTATATCTACAACGCGAATATTTTTATAAAATTCTTTACTAGCAAAAATCCTAACGTCAAAATGGCGCCGTTGCCGGGGAATTGCAAACGTGTGCTTTATTATTGGTTATTGTAAATATTTTTCTAAAAAAAATTAAAAAATAAAAAATATTTTTCTTTCACTTGTTTGTTTGTTTCTCCTTTTTCCCCCTTATTTCTGATAACTACTATGAATTCTCACCCCTCTCGCTTTGAGTTTGGTTCTAACTTTGTTGAAGGAAATAGAAACCACAGCTGGAATATGCATCAAGGTCAGACCAATCAAGGATGGATGGAGTCAAGAGGATCTAATCAACCCTTTAGGCAACAACACCTCTAAGATATCATGGACAACGACCATTCTACAATGCATACCCAGCTGAGAGATATGGTGGACAATCTTGTAACTACCAACAAGCCCCACCCTGTGCCTATAGACCATCCTCTCAACATAACCTCGAACCACCACACTCACAAGCTTCTTTTCATCATTCGCCACCATACGATCCTTATCCACCCCAACACCAATCCAATTACTCCCAAGAACCAACACTCCCCCACACACCATACCCATATCCATCAAAGCCAGAATCACAGGTTTGCCTTGAAGAATCAATAAAACAATTTACTGCAACCCTTCATCAACTGAAGCAAGCAATAAATCAATTATCTTTCAGACGTTCAGCCCCTCAACAGACTCCCATGGCTTTATGTGGATAATCCAATGAAGAACGCAGTACAAAGAAGACACTAGAAGCTCCAGTGAACAGCATAGAGCATAACTTCGTACTGGAACAAGTAGAGGAAGCTGTCATTGCTGAAGAAGAAGAGTTGGTTGAAGATTTAGGAGATGCCGAACCGCCACTTGAATCCAGAGTTGTGGAGAACTCCGTCAGGGATGTTACAATTGACGCTAAAGAGGATTTTCCACCACCTCCAATGCAAATATCTTATGAAGAACTGGACGAAATAACCCAGGACGCAGGTTTCCTTGATGATGATGATCACGAGTACTGTTCTCTTGGTGATGAACTTGCATCCGCAAGTGAATTCTTTGAGACAGAAGAATCTTCCCCGAGTGAATATGAAGATGATGCTAAGGTAGATTTTTCTCAACCTCCAATATATGACTTGAGCGATGATGATGGAGAAATTAAAGACTCTGATTAAGATATGGTTGAAGTGGAAGAATTCACAGAAGATTATAAGGGAGTAGAACTTACAGAACCATTGGAAACACCTATCCCACGGCCATTATCACCAATTACAAACTACAAGTGGGTAACACCTTTGCCTTTTATCTTTACTTTTCTACTTGAATATGGTTTACTTGAAACAGATGGCCAGCTTAGAGCTCTCTGCGGTTTTAAGAGGAAAAGGGATATGACTCGCACTGAGCGCTGGTATGCAAGATTCAATAAGGGTTCGCACTTCAACTTGAGGTGCAAGAATTGGTGTCAAGCTCAATTTAAAGGATCTTGGAAGCCGTTTGGTCACTGTAGTGAGAATTCGGATTACTCATCACCCGACTGGACTAATGTAGATCATGACAAAGACGGGTGTAGAAAAAAAGTTTGGGATCCTAGAGTCTATTCTGACATTCAATACTCCGGGAGCCTACAAGCCTGTTTGAACTCACACAAGGGCTTTGCGTACTTTGTTTGGGACCCTGGAGGATGCTGGCATTCCAAACACTGGTGGAGATTTCTGGACGAATTCAAACATAAGCCACCATAGCAGGAAGCTCAACCAATGTCCAACTTAAGGACTTTAACCAAAAGTGCTAGGTGGGAGACAACCCACCATGGTATGATCGTCCCTTTTTCAGTTTTCACTTTTGTCTATTTTGTTTGTCCTTGAGTTTTGATTGAACCTGGAAACGCACGCGACGCGGCAGCGTCGCTGACGCGTCCGTGTCGGTAGTGCATTAGGAGAAAAGAAAAGTGAATATAGAGTCACACAAAAGCGTGGCTAGAGGCGTGCCTTTGGCACAATTTGACCCACGCGACCGCGTCACTAACGCGTCCGTGTCACATGGGAACCACGCCTCCCACGTGTCCGTGTCACCCACGCGGCCGCGTGACCTGGTAATCGACGTAAAAGGGGTGCATGGCCGAAAGTTGTGCTGGAGTAAAGCTGGACTGGCGCTAGACGCACAAGCCTTACCATGCGAACGCGTGCCCCACGCGTCTGCGTCATCCTCCAATCTTGGCCACCCATGCGATCGCGTCAACCACGCGACGCGTCACCCTAAAAATTGGCAAAAAGAGTTTCGAACAGATAGTTGCGCGAACGCGAGGCTGCACTCGCGCCAATAGCACAAATCAGGCCATGCGTTCGCGTGCCCCACGCGTCCGCGTCGCATGAACTTATTGCGCCCCACGCGACCGCGTCGCCAGCATCTCATAACCTATCCAAATTAGTGCCAATTTTCTTATCTTTTTTTCTCTAATCCTAATTTTTTCTATCTTTTCTTATTCTATCTTCCTCCTCTATTATTTACTTCTTCTTCCCTTCTTTCTCTTCTCATTCTTTTTATTTTTCATTTTATTTTACTTAATTTATTTGCATATTTCATTCATTGCATTTTAATTTAGTGCATATTTTTTTCTTTTCTTTTCTAATTTCATTATTTTTCCTTTGGTGTTAAAATTTTCTTCTTTAGCTGTTGCATCTTCTCTTGAATTATTTTGGGTGCTTAGTGACCTGTTTTATTCTGGTTAGGTAATATTATTTAAATCAATGCCTATCTTTTATACCTGTATTAATTTTGCATTTACATGAATTTACATTACCTCTCCTTACCCACACTCTCCCTAATTGTTGCAAAATTTTGCACCACTAGTATGTCATGTGCTTCTATTGTTTCCTCACTTGCATGTTGTAGCTACCTTGTAATTGAAACCTTTATTATTTGGCATTAACTCCCATATTTTATTTATGTTCTTATCTTTATCTCTGGGTTACTGTTCTTCTTTTTCTCTTCATCTAGGCTGGCCACCAAAGATGGGAAAAGGGAGGAACTTCTAAAAGGGGAGACAAACAAGTCCATCTGCACAATCCTTGAAGAAAAGCATCAGGTTGAACCACCCGTCCACCTGCACATCTCAGCATGCACCGAAGACGGTGCAATCTTTAAGTGTGGGGAGGTCGATACCGATCTCCATGGGTTAGTACCTTTCTGTTTCAACACCAATGTTTAAATTTTCTTTGTTAAATTAGTTGATGCATTTGCATGTTTAATTGCATGCTTATTTGATTTTGTGCATTTAGTTACTACTTGGTTGAAGTAATATTTTCTTTTTCAAGAAATTTTTATAGTATTTCACTAATTTAAATTGAAAAATTTTTGTTAAATTTGTTTGAAGTTATATTTGGAACATGATTTTTGAGCCAAAGAACACACAACCTGTGAGATTTTGAGCTTATTTACATGGTTACATTATTTAACCATAAATATTTTATTCTTGTGTGTTTCCTCTTCTATGATTGTAATCTATATTTTGTTCCAATTTATATGTCCATTATTTAGTGTATTTACATGCTCGCATATGATTGAGGCCATTGTTTGATTTTAGCTCACTTATCTCAAATAAGCCTACCCTTTAAATCACCCTTGTCAGCCACTTTGAGCCTTTTAATCCCCATTTGTTCTGTATTTTACCACATCACTAGCCTTAAGCAGAAAAACAAAAGTAATATCCCAATTGAATCTTTGGTTAGCTTAAGATAGAGATTATGCATCAACTAAGTGTGGGAAAAACTGTGGGAACATGGGTTAATAAGGGAATGTATCATGTCTCTAATCTATTTGAATATTGGGAATTCAGGAACCTACTCATGAAAAACCAAAATAGAAAAATAATGGAGAATCCATGTGCATTGATAAGTTATGTTTGCTTTTATGATTCAAAAAAAAAGAGAAATATATATAAATAAGGGGACAAAATTATCCCAATGTTAAGTTAATGAAAAATCAATGCACATGTGATAAATTAAAGAAAAAAAATTGATACATGAGTATGTGATGTAAAAGTGGGAATTTTGGGTAACTAGGCATGAACTAGAGTTATATAGAGTATATGTGTGTTAGGTGAAAGCTTAGGATAATTAAAGATTCAATTTATAAAGCTCACTTGGCCATACATATATCCTTACCTTTACCTCAGCCACATTACAACCTTGAAAAGACCTCATGATGTTTGCATTGGTACATTAAATATTTGTTGATTGGTTAGATGAAGAACAAGGTTTAGAAAGCATGACTAGAGAAGATTAGAGTGAATAACCCTATACACTTGAGAGATTAGAGTGATATACACTTCCAGTGAGGGTTCAATGCTTGATTCTATGTTCCCTGCTTTCATTAGCTATCTTCTTACAAGTTTACTTGATTTTTATTCTGTGATTTGAATTAGTGGAATTTGATTCATATTTGTCTTGGAGAACTTACTTATTTTTAACCAAGTAGGTAGAAACATTTTTCATTTAGTTGCATTCATAATAGGTTACATCTCATACATTCTATCATTCCTCTTCATCTCTTTATAGTTTCTCTTGAGCTTAGCATGAGGACATGCTATTGTTTAAGTGTGGGGAGGTTGATAAACCACTATTTTATGGTTTATCTTGTGCTCTATTGAGTGGTTTTTATCAACTCTTTACCCACTTATTCATACTATTCGCATGTTTTACATTTTCCTTCCTGATTTTGTGCTATGATTGAAAACATGCTTCTTTGATCTTATATTTGCTTATTTTTAATCCTCTCTTATTACCATTAGATGTCTTGATATGTGTGTTAAGTGATTTCAGAGATTACAGGGCAGGAATGGCTTAGAGGATGGAAATAAAGCATGCAAAAGTGGAAGGAATACAAGAAGTTGAAGGAACTGCAAAGCTGTCAACCTAACCCTCTCGCACTAAAATGACTATAACTTGAGCTATAGAGGTCCAAATGACACGGTTCCACTTGCGTTGGAAAGCTAACGTCCGGGGCTTCGATTTGATATATAATATGTCAGAGTTGCTCTGACGCTAGGTGACGCGAACGCGTGATTCAGGTAGGGTTTTTAGAAATTAAGATTTAGGACTTCTCTTAGTTTTAGGAGTGACTCTCGATCCCAGGTTCAATATTTCTTTATTTTGACTTCTCTTCTACTTTGAGATACTTAAGTGCTTTCATTTATATTTGATTTATGTTGCCCAATTGGCTTATGAACTTTTCCCATGTTAGATTTTATTGCTTTGAATGTATTGTTATTTGAGGTATTTCAGTTTAATATTGCCTTCTTTTATTTATGCCATTGATTATTCCCAATCTGAAGACATTTTCATTCCAGTAGAACTAATTTACTTTTCCCTTTTTGGTCTTGGTTAAGAAATCAGTAACTCAGGAGTTATCTTAGCTCAACATAATTGATAACTATTATCTTTGCTAGTTGAACTGAACTTCAATAATCCCAACCTTTTCTTAGGAAATAAATAGGATTCAAAGGTCAAATTAATTAGTCCCTTGACTTTCCTTTGCTTTAGCAAAGGTTAACTAAGTGGAATTAAGATTCAACTTTCATTATTATTGCTAAGAATAACAAAGTCTGGACTTCCAATTTCTCATACCTTACCAAAAGTTTGCTTTACAGTATTTATTTAGTTTAATTGTCATTTAAATTATTTGTCATATTTATTCCTCATTCTCAAAACCCCAATTTTACCATTTTCATAGCCAATAATAAGAACATACCTCCCTGCAATTCCTTGAGAAGACGACCCGAGGTTTAAATACTCGGTTATCAATTTTAAAGGGGTTTGTTACCTGTGACAACCAAAACGTTTGTACAAAGGAATTTCTGTTAGTTTAGAAGCTATATCTACAACGCGAATATTTTTTATAAAATTCTTTACTAGTAAAAATCCTAATGTCAAGGACCCAAAGGAATCTGAGGCTCATATAGAGACTGGTGCACGAAATTGCAATCACACTTTTGCAATTTCACACAACTAACCAGCAAATGCACTGGGTCGTCCAAGTAATACCTTACGTGAGTAAGGGTCGATCCCACGGAGATTGTCGGCTTGAAGCAAGCTATGGTTATCTTGTAACTCTTAGTCAGGATATCAATAATTATCAGGGTTGATTGTGAAAAGTAAAAGAACATGAAATAAGTACTTGTTTTGCAGTAATGGAGAACAGGTTGAGGTTTTGGAGATGCTCTATCTTCTGAATCTCTGCTTTCCTACTGTCTTCTTCTTCATGCACGCAAGGCTTCTTCCATGGCAAGCTGTATGTAGGGTTTCACCGTTGTCAATGGCTACCTCCCATTCTCTCAGTGAATATGTTCAACGCGCTCTATCACAGCACGGCTAATCATCTGTCGGTTCTCAATCAGGTTGGAATAGAATCCAGTGATTCTTTTGCGTCTGTCACAAACGCCCAGCCTTCAGGAGTTTGAAGCTCGTCACAGTCATTCAATCCTTGAATCATACTCAGAATACCACAGACAAGGTTTAGACCTTCCGGATTCTCTTGAATGCCGCCATCAGTTCTAGCTTATACCACGAAGATTCTGATTAAAGAATCCAAGAGATATCTACTCAATCTAAGGTAGAACAGAGGTGGTTGTCACGCACACGTTCATAGGTGAGAATGATGATGAGTGTCACAGATCATCATATTCATCAAGTTTAGGAACAAGTGATATCTTAGAATAGAAGCAAGCGTGATTGAATGAAAAATAGTAGTAATTGCATTAATCCATCAAGACACAGCAGAGCTCCTCACCCCCAACCATGGGGTTTAGAGACTCATGCTGTAGAGGATACAATGAGAAACGTGTAAAGTGTCATGAGGTACAGATACAATGTCAAAAGATCCTATTAATAGTGAACTAGTAACCTAGGGTATACAGAAATGAGTAAATGATGTAAAAATCCAATTCCGGGGTCCACTTGGCGTGTGCTTGGGCTGAGCATTGAAGCTTTCATGTGTAGAGACTTTTTTTGGAGTTAAACGCCAGCTTTTATGCCAGTTTGGACGTTTAACTCCAATTTTTGTGCTAATTCCGGCGTTAAAACGCCGGGAATTCTGAAGCTGATTTGCAACGCCAGTTTGAGCCATCAAATCTCGGGCAAAGTATGGACCATTATTCATTGCTAGAAAGCCCAGGATGTCTACTTTCCAACGCAATTGAGAGAGCACCAATTGGGCTTCTGTAGCTCTAGAAAATCCACTTCGAGTGCAGGGAGGTCAGAATCCAACAGCATCTGCAGTCCTTTT
>NC_029780.3:66998061-67002113 GCF_000817695.3 Arachis duranensis | reverse complement strand
AGTTTTGGCATCTCACTTTATCCTTTGAAGTTTAGAATGATTAGCATCTATAGAAACTCAGAACTCAGATAGTGTTATTGATTCTCCTAGTTAAGTATGATGATTCTTGAACTTAGCTACTTTATGAGTCTTGGCTGTGGCCCAAAGCACTCTGTCTTCCAGTATTACCACCGGATACATACATGCCACAGACACATGACTGGGTGAACCTTTTCAGATTGTGACTCAGCTTTGCTAGAGTCCCCAATCAGAGGTGTCCAGGGTTCTTAAGCACACTCTTTTTGCCTTGGATCAGAACTTTATATATTTTTCTTTTTCTCTTTTTTTTTTGTATTCACTGCTTTTTCTTGCTTCAATAATCAATTTGATGATTTTTCATATCCTCAAAAACATTTCTCCTTTTCCATCATTCTTTCAAGAGCCAACAATTGTAACATTATTAAAACAACAAATTCAAAAGACATATGCACTGTTCAAGCATTCATTCAGAAAACAAAAAGTATTGTCACCACATCAAACTAATTTAACTAGTTTCAAAGATGAATTCGAAATCCTGTACTTCTTGTTCTTTTGTGATTAAAGCATTTTTCATTTAAGAGAGGTGATGGATTCATAAGACATTCATAGCTTTAAGACATAAACCTTAAATTTTTTTAATCATGAATTAAGAACAAGAATTAAAAATAGATATAAGGTAAGACTAATAGTAATAGAAAACAGAATTTTAAATTACTCTAAAATAGACTCTTAATGATAGAAATTATCACAGAGTTAGAACTCAACAACCTTAATCTTGAGAAGTGGATGCTCCCTTAACTTGTGGGGTATTTGATCCTTCAAGGGAGAGCTTTTGGCACTTCAACTCCTGTAGCTCACGCCCCTGCTTCTCTTGTTCCTTCAGCAATTTGCAGAGCATGCAGTTTTGATTCTGCTGTTCTTCCTTAATTTGTTCCATAGCTTCTTGCAGCTTGGCAACAGATGCTTCTAGACGAGTCTAGTAGTCAATTTCAGGAAGTTCAGGGAGGAACTCATGCGCCCTCCTTTTGATAGAGTTATCTTGCATTTGTCCTTCCATTGACCTCTTGGTGATTGGGTGCTCAATTGGGATGAATTCATCTACTCCCACCCTCACCCCAGCATCTTTACATAACAAAGAGATTAAGCTTGGGTAAGCCAGTTTGGCTTCAGTGGAGTTCTTGTTTGCAATTGTGTAAATCTCACAAGCAATCAGATGATGAATCTCCACTTCTTTTCCCAGCATAATACAATGAATCATCACTGCTCTCTTGATAGTAACCTCAGAACGGTTACTAGTGGGCAAAATAGAACGCCCTATGAAGTCCAACCAGCCTCTTGCAACTGGTTTGAGATCTCCCCTCTTGAGTTGGTTTGGGATACCTTTTGAATTGGTAATCCACTTGGTTCCAGGGAGGCATATGTCCTCTAGAACTTGATCCAACCCCTTATCTACTCTCACCATTCTCCTATTAAAGGATTCAGGATCATCTTGTAGTTGAGGTAATTTAAAGACCTCTCTTATTTTGTCCAGATGGAAGTAAATAATTCTCTCTCTGACCATGGTTCTGTAGGTATGAAAAGCGGTTCCCGTCATTCTCTGCTTGTCTGTCAGCCACAGATTTGAGTAGAATTTCTGAACCATATTTCTCCCAACCTTTGTCTCAAGGTTGGTTAGAACTTCCCATCCTCTGTTTCGAATCTGCTCTTGGATCTCCGGATATTCATCATCTTTCAGATCAAATTTAACTTCCGGGATCACTGACCTTAGACCCATTATTTTGTGGTAATGGTCTGCATGTTCTTTGATTAAGAACTTCTCTTGACTCCAAAGGTCTTTTGTAGCATTCTCTTTCTTGCCTCTTGAATTGGTTTATTTTCCTTTGGGAGCCATGATCTTGATGAGCCTTAACTTAGTGATCACAAAAAAACACACCAAACTTAGAGGTTTGCTTGTCCTCAAGCAAAAGAAAGGAAAGAGGAGAGAGAGGAGGAGAGCAAATTCGAATGGTGGGGAAGGGGGGTGTTAAACGCCAGAAACCCCTTCATCACTGGGCATTTTGCTAAACGCCCAGGATGCTGCACACCTGGCGTTAAACGCCCAGAATGGTGCCCATTCTAGCATTTAACGCCCAAAATGGCACCTTTACTGGCGTTAAACGCCCAGAATGGTGCCCATTCTGGTGTTTAACGCCCAAAGTACCCCTTACTGGCATTTTTTCGCCAGCAAGCTCCTTTTCTCTGCTTTTTGCACTGAATCCTTCTGTAACTCTGTGAATTCCTTCAATTTTGATGATTGCCCTTTGAGAAGATGTATCAAACTTTGATTAAACAAAACAGATAACCTGCTAATGATTGGGTTGCCTCCCAGCAAGCGCTTCTTTATTGTCTTTAGCTGGACCTTCATTGAGAATCATTCAAGCCTCAGTTTTGAGCATTCTTGCTCAAAATTGCTTTCCACATAATGCTTGATCCTCTGTCCATTAACAATGAACTTTTTGTCAGAATCAGTATCCTGAAGCTCAACATATCCATATGGTGACACTCTTGTAATCACATACGGACCCCTCCACTGGGATTTAAGTTTTCCTGGGAACAGTCTGAGCCTAGAGTTGAAGAGCAGAACTTTTGTCCTGGCTCAAAGACTCTGGATGACAACTTCTTGTCATGCCACTTCTTTGCCTTTTCCTTATAAATTTTTGCATTTTCAAAGGCACTGAGTCTAAATTCATCTAGCTCATTTAGCTGGAGTAATCTTTTTTCACCAGCTAACTTAGCATCCAGGTTTAGGAATCTGGTTGCCCAGTAGGCTTTATGTTCCAGTTCCACGGGCAGATGACAGGCCTTCCCATACACCAGTTGGTATGGAGAGGTTCCTATAGGAGTCTTGAATGCTGTTCTGTATGCCCATAGAGCATCATCCAAGCTCTTTGCCCAATCCTTTCTACGGCCAATTACAGTCCGTTCTAGGATTCTTTTTAGCTCTCTGTTAGAGACTTCAGCTTGCCCATTTGTCTGTGGATGATACAGAGTTGCTACTTTGTGGCTAATTCCATATCGGACCATAGCAGAGTATAGCGGTTTGTGGCAGAAATGAGTGCCTCCATCACTGATTAGGACTCTGGAAACACCAAATCTGCTGAAGATGTGTTTCTGGAAGAATTTCAGCACAGTCTTAGTATCATTAGTGGGTGTAGCAATTGCTTCTACCCATTTAGATACATAGTCCACTGCCACCAGAATGTAAGTGTTTGAGTATGATGGTGGGAACGGACCCATGAAGTGAATACCCCATACATCAAACATTTCAATCTCTAAGATCCCTTGTTGAGGCATGGCGTATCCATGAGGCAAGTTACCAGCTCTTTGGCAACTGTCACAGTTACGCACAAACTCTCGGGCATCTCTATAGTGAGTAGGCCAGTAGAAGCCACATTGGAGGACCTTAGTGGCTGTTCGCTCACTTCCGAAATGTCCCCATACTGTGATCCATGGCAGTGCCATAGGATCCTTTGTGCTTCCTCTCTGGGTACACATATGCAGATCATTCCGTCTGCACATCTCTTAAAGAGATATGGCTCATCCCATAGGTAATGTTTGGCATCTGAAATTAATTTCTTTCTTTGCACCCTGCTGTACTCCTGGGTATGAACCTCACAGCTTTATAATTTGCAATATCTGCAAACCATGGAGCTTCCTGAATGGCAAAGAGTTGCTCATCTGGGAAAGTCTCAGAGATCTCAGTAGAAGGGAGGGACGCCCCATCTACTGGTTCTATTCGGGACAGATGATCAGCTACTTGGTTCCCTGTCCATTTTCTGTCTCTTATTTCTATATTAAACTCTTGCAAAAGTAGCACCCACCTTATGAGCCTAGGTTTTGAATCCTGCTTTGTGAGTAAGTATTTAAGAGCAGCATGGTCAGTGTACACAATCACTTTTGACCCTACTAAATAGGATCTAAACTTGTCAATGGCATAGACCACTGCAAGTAACTCTTTTTCTGTGGTTGTGTAATTCTTCTGTGCATCATTTAGA
>NC_029780.3:66996599-66997788 GCF_000817695.3 Arachis duranensis | reverse complement strand
AAAAAATCCTTTATAAACCTTCTGTAGAATCCTGCATGCCCCAGAAAGCTTCTGATTGCCTTAATATTGGCAGGTAGTGGTAATTTTTCAATTACCTCTACCTTTTCCTTATCCACCTCTATTCCCTTGCTTGAAATTTTGTGCCCAAGGACAATTCCTTCAGTCACCATAAAGTGACATTTCTCCCAGTTTAAAACCAGGTTAGTCTCTTGGCACCTTTTCAGGACAAGTGCTAGGTGATTAAAACAGGAGCTGAAAGAGTCTCCATATACTGAGAAGTCATCCATGAAGACTTCCAGGAATTTCTCCACCATATCAGAGAAGATGGATAACATGCATCTCTGTTTCACCATATCAGAGAAGATGGATAGCATCCATCTCTGAAAAGTTGCAGGAGCATTACACAGACCAAAAGGCATTCTCCTGTAGGCAAACACGCCAGAAGGGCAAGTGATGCTGTTTTCTCTTGGTCCTGAGGATCTACTGCAATTTGGTTGTAACCTGAATAGCCATCCAAAAAGCAGTAATAATTATGAACAGCTAGTCTTTCTAGCATTTGGTCTATGAATGGTAAAGGAAAATGATCCTTTCTGGTGGCTGTATTAAGCCTTCTGTAGTCAATACACATACGCCACCATGTAACTGTTCTTGTAGGAACCAGTTCATTTTTTTCATTATGAACTACTGTCATGCCTCGCTTCTTGGGGACAACTTGGACAGGGTTCACCCAGAGGCTATCAGAAATGGGATAAATAATCCCAGCCTCTAGTAATTTAGTGACCTCTTTCTGCACCACCTCCTTCATGGCTGGATTTAGCCGCCTTTGTGGTTGAACCACTGGTTTGGCGTTATCCTCCAATAGGATCTTGTGCATGCATCTTGCTGGGCTAATGCCCTTAAGATCACTTATGGACCACCCAAGAGTTGTCTTGTGTGTCCATAGCACTTGAATCAATGCTTCCTCTTCCTGTGGATTTAAAGCAGAGCTTATGATCACTGGAAAAGTGTCACCCTCTCCCAGAAATGCATACTTCAGGGATGGTGGTAGTGGTTTGAGTTCAGGTTTGGGAGGCTTATCCTCTTCCTGAGGAATTTTTAAAAATTCTTTTGTTTCCTCTGGTTCTTCCTGATCAGGCTGAACATCCTTAAAGATGTCCTCTAGCTCTGATTCTAGACTTTCAGTCATATT
>NC_029780.3:66995165-66996298 GCF_000817695.3 Arachis duranensis | reverse complement strand
TTCCTGGATCTTGAAGCTTTTCTGGTAAGCTTTTCAGAATGACTGCACTGCATTCTTCAGTGAGAAACACTTTTTTAGTTTCTCTCCAATCCTTCTTATGACTTAAGATCTCTTTCATGAACTTAGCATAAGAAGGTATTTGCTCAAGTGCCTCTGCAAACAGAATCTTTATTTCAAGAGTCCTTAGATTGTCTGCAAAGCGGGCAAATTGCTTATCCTGTTCTGCTTGGCAGAGTTTCTGAGGATAAGGCATCTTGGCTTTATATTCCTCAACCTTAGTTGCTGCAGGTTTATTCCTTACAGAGGTGGTTGGAGAAGCTTTTTTAGAGGGGTTACTATCAGCACTCTCAGGTGTCTGATTCCTCATTGGCGTTTGAACGCCAGGATTGGGTGAGGAATGGGCGTTTAATGCCAACTTTTCCCCCTTTTCTGGCGTTCGAACGCCAGAACTAGGCAAGGAATGGGTGTTTAACGCCAGCTTTCCCCCCCCCTTTCTGGCGTTTGAACGCCAGGAGTATTCCTCTCTGGGCTCTTACTGTCCTCAGAGGGATTTTGAGCAGTGGTTTGGTTATCCTCTGTCAACTGTTCCTTTCTTGGCTTTTTGCTACTTTGAGCAGTGTTATTCAATGTCTTCCCACTCCTCAGTTGAACTGCTTGGCATTCTTCTGTTATCTGTTTAGATAACTGATGTTTTGTTTGATTCAACTGTGATTCTACGTTCTTGTTGGCAATTTTTGTTTCTTGGAGCATCTCTTTAAATTCTGCCAACTGTTTTGTCATCAGGAGTAATTGCTGATTAAGCTCAACAATCTGTTCTTGAGGATTAGGATCAGTAGCTACTGCCATAGCTTCTTCTTTTGTAGAGGGCTCACTGCTAGAGTACAAATGTTCATTTCTACCAACAGTATCTATGAGTTCTTGAGCCTCTTCAATCGTCTTCCTCATATGTATAGATCCACCAGCTGAGTGGTCTAGAGACATCTGAGCTTTTTCTGTAAGCCCAAAATAGAAGATGTCTAACTATACCCACTCTGAAAATATTTCAGAGGGCCATTTTCTTAGCATACCTCTATACCTCTCCCAGGCATTATAAAGGGATTCATTATCCTCTTGTTTAAAGCCTTGGATGTCCA
>NC_029780.3:66991557-66994275 GCF_000817695.3 Arachis duranensis | reverse complement strand
CTCTGTCACAGCACGGCTAATCATCTGTCAGTTCTCAATTGGGTTGGAATAGAATCCAGTGATTCTTTTGCGTCTATCACTAACACCCAGCCTTCAGGAGTTTGAAGCTCGTCACAGTCATTCAATCCTTGAATCCTACTCAGAATACTACAGACAAGGTTTAGACCTTCCGGATTCTCTTGAATGCCGCCATCAGTTCTAGCTTATACCACGAAGATTCTGATTAAAGAATCCAAGAGATATATACTCAATCTAAGTTAGAACGGAGGTGGTTGTCAGGAACACGTTCATAGGTGAGAATGATGATGAGTGTCACGGATCATCATATTCATCAAGTTTAGGAACAAGTGATATCTTAGAATAGAAGCAAGCGTGATTGAATGAAAAACAGTAGTAATTGCATTAATCCATCAAGACACAGCAGAGCTCCTCACCCCCAACCATGGGGTTTAGAGACTCATGTTGTGGAAGATACAATGAGAAACGTGTAAAGTGTCATAAGGTACAGATACAATATCAAAAGGTCCTATTAATAGTGAACTAGTAACCTAGGGTATATAGAAATGAGTAAATGATGTAAAAATCCACTTCCGGGGTCCACTTGGCGTGTGCTTGGGCTGAGCATTGAAGCTTTCATGTGTAGAGACTTTTTCTGGAGTTAAACGCCAGCTTTTATGCCAGTTTGGGCGTTTAACTCCAATTTTTGTGCCAGTTCCGGCGTTAAACGCCGGAAATTCTGAAGCTGATTTGCAATGCCAGTTTGGGCCATCAAATCTCAGGAATTCTGAAGCTGATTTGCAACGCCGGTTTGGGCCATCAAATCTCGAACAAAGTATGGACTATTATACATTGCTGGAAAGCCCAGGATGTCTACTTTCCAACGCAATTGAGAGCGCGCCAATTAAGCTTCTGTAGCTCTAGAGAATTCACTTCGAGTGCAGGGAGGTCAGAATCCAACAGCATCTGCAGTCCTTTTCAGCCTCTGAATCAGATTTTTGCTCAGGTCCCTCAATTTCAGCCAGAAAATACCTGAAATCACAGAAAAACACACAAACTCATAGTAAAGCCCTAAAAAGTGAATTTTAACTAAAAACTAATAAAAATATAACAGAAACTAACTAAAATATACTAAAAATATACTAAAAATAATGCCAAAAAGCGTATAAATTATCCGCTCATCAGAGACCATAGAGATTCCATTAAACCTCCTTCTGCCATTCATGAGCTCTAAAGACTATTCTTCCTCTGAAGAGGATGAATATGTAACTGGAGAGCAAGTTGCTCAATATCTAGGAGCCATCTTGAAGCAAAATGCCAAGTTATTTGGTAATGAGAGGAAGCATGAACAGTTTCTCTCAGTACATTGTCAAACAGAGCCCCACCGTCAAACTCTAAGTTTGGTGTTGGGTGGCCACAACCAAACTCTAAGTTTGGTATTGAACCCCCATATCCAAACTCTAAGTTTGGTTTTGGGAGTTCACAACATTGACCTGATCACCTTTGTGGCTCCAAGAGAGCCCACTGTCAAGCTAGTGACTTTAAAGGAGCGATTATTGGGAGGCAACCCAATTTTTATTTATCTAATTTTATTTTTATTTTATTGTTATTTTGTGTTTTATTAGGTTTATGATCATGTGGAGTCACGAAAAAAATATTAAATGCCTGTAAGGAGCATCTGGCTGGCGTTCAACGCCAGAACAGAGCATGGATCTGGCGCTGAACGTCAGAACAAGCATGGAACTGGCGTTCAATGCCAGAAACATGCTACAATTGGGCGTTGAACACCCAGATTGAGCATCACTTCGGCGTTTAAATGCCGGAATTGTATGCAAAGGCATTCTATATGCCTAATTGGTGCAAGGATGTAAATTCTTGACACCTCAGGATCTGTGGACCCCACAGGATCCCTACCTACCTCACCCGCTCTCTCTTTATTCATGGTCATCCCTTCTATTTTTCATTCACCAGTCACATCTATCCACTCTTCCTCATACACCCCACCTACCTTCAAAATTCAAATTCTCTTTCCCACCCAATCCCACCCATATAGCCGAATACACACATCCCTCCATCTCCTCCATATCTTCTTCTTCTTCTTCATCTTTTCTTTCTTCTCTTGCTCGAGGGCGAGCAATTTTCTAAGTTTGGTGTGGTAAAAGCATAGCTTTTTGTTTTTCCATAACCATTGATGGCACCTAAGCCTAGAGAAACCTCAAAAAAAAAGAGAAAAGGAAAAACAAAAGCTTCCACCTCTGAGTCATGGGAGATGGAAAGACTCATCTAAAGGGTTTATAGCTCAGTGGTAGAATATTTGACTGCAAATCAAGAGATCCCTGAGATACCTCATGGGATAAATTGTCCTCCACACAATTATTGGGAGCAACTAAAGGATAGGAGCACCAAAATTACTAGGGATCATGCAACAGAAGCAAAGAAGAGACATAGAGGAGCTCAAAGATCACCATTGATTCTTCAAGAAGGCGCCACCCTCACTAAGGTGGACTCATTCCTTAACTTCCTTGTTCTTAATTCTCTGTTTTTCAATTTTTATGCTATATGTTTATCTATGTTTTGTGTCTCTACTTCATGATCATTAGTATTTAGTAACTATGTCTTAAAGCTATGAATAATTCCATTAATCCTTCACCTCTCTTAAATGAAACATGTTTTTAATACAAAAGAACAAGAAGTACATGAATTTCGAAATTATCCTTGAAT
>NC_029780.3:66988643-66991422 GCF_000817695.3 Arachis duranensis | reverse complement strand
TGGATAGGAGGGCCCAAGGAAATAAAATCCAGGCCTAAGCGGCTAAATCAAGCTGTCCCTAACCATGTGCTTGTGGCATGCAGGTCCAAGTGAAAAGCTTGAGACTGAGTGGTTAAAGTCGTGATCCAAAGCAAAAAAGAGTGTGCTTAAGAGCTCTGGACACCTCTAACTGGGGACTCTAGCAAAGCTGAGTCATAATCTGAAAAGATTCACCCAGTCATGTGTCTGTGGCATTTATGTATCCGGTGGTAATACTAGAAAACAAAATGCTTAGGGCCACGGCCAAGACTCATAATAGTAGCTGTGTTCAAGAATCAACAAACTTAACTAGGAGAATCAATAACACTATCTGAAATGCTAAGTTCCTATAGATGCCAATCATTCTAAACTTCAAAGGAGAAAGTCAGATGCCAAAACTGTTCAAAAGCAAAAAGCTACAAGTCCCGCTCATCTAATTAGAATTAATATTCATTGATATTTTGAGATTTATAGAATATTCTCTTCTTTTTATCCTAATTGATCTTCAGTTGCTTGGGAACAAGCAACTATTTAAGTTTGGTGTTGTGATGAGCAGATAATTTATACGCTTTTTGGCATTGTTTTTAGGTAGTTTTTAGTATGATCTAGTTGCTTTTAGGGATGTTTCATTAGTTTTTATGCTAAATTCACATTTCTAGACTTTACTATGAGTTTGTGTATTTTTCTGTGATTTCAGGTATTTTCTGGCTGAAATTGAGGGACATGAGCAAAGCTCTGATAGGAGGCTGACAAAGGACTGCTGATGCTGTTGGAATCTGACCTTCCTACACTAAAAAAATATTTTCTAGAGATACAGAACTCCAAATGGCGCGTGCTCAATGGCTTTGGAAAGTAGACATCCAGAGCTTTCCAGCAATATATAATAGTCCATACTTTATTCGTAATTAGATGACGTAAACAGGCACTCAACGCCAGTTCCATGCTGCATTTTGGAGTCAAACGGCAGAAACACGTCACGAACCAGAGTTGAACGCCCAAAACACGTTACAACTTGGCGTTCAACTCCAAGAGAAGACTCAGCCAAAGCACACACCAAGTGGGCCCCGGAAGTGGATTTATGCATCAATTACTTACTTCTGTAAACCCTAGTAGCTAGTCTAGTATAAATAGGACTTTTTACTATTGTATTTTCATCCTGGATCCTGGATTGTATTTTGATCATGTGATCACGTTTTGGGGGCTGGCCTCTCGGCCATGCCTGGACCTTTCACTTATCTATTTTCAACGGTGGAGTTTCTACACACCATAGATTAAGGGTGTGGAGCTCTGCTGTACCTCAAGTTTTAATGCAATTACTACTATTTTCTATCCAATTCAATTTATTCCTGTTCTAAGATATTTGTTGCAGTTCAACTTGATGAATGTGATGATCCGTGACATTCATCATCATTCTCACCTATGAACGCGCGTGACTGACAACCACTTCCGTTCTACCTTAGACCTGGCGCATATCTCTTGGATTCCTTAATCAGAATCTTCGTGGTATAAGCTAGAATTGATGGCGGCATTCATGGGAATTCGGAAAGTCTAACCTTGTCTGTGGTATTCCGAGTAGGATTCCGAGATTGAATGACTGTGACGAGCTTCAAACTCCTGAAGGCTGGGCGTTAGTGACAGACACAAAAGAATCACTGGATTCTATTCCATCCTGATTGAGAACCGACAGATGATTAGCCGTGCTGTGACAGAGCATTTGGACCATTTTCACTGAGAGGATGGGATGTAGCCATTGACAACGGTGATGCCCTACATACAGCTTGCCATAGAAAGGAGTGATTGATCGGGGTAAAACTTGTATCTCAACAAATTCCCATTCGGCAAGTGTACCGAATTTGTCGTCAAGTAAAAACTCACAATAGAGTGAGGTCGAATCCCACAGGGATTGATTGATCAAGCAACTTTAATTAGAGAAATGATCTAGTTGAGCGAATCCATGAATAGAGTTGATAATTGCAGAAATTAAAATGGCAGGAAAGTAAATGACTGAAAGTAAATAGCAGAATTGTAAATGGGAATGGGGGAATTGCTCATAAAAGTAAATTGCAGAAAATAAAGAGAATGGGTAAGATCAGAAATGGGGAGTTCATTGGGCTTAGGAGATGTTGCATTCTCCGGATCAATTTCATTTTCATCTCTTCCTCAATCAATGCACTCATTGATCTCCTTGGCAATCTTAAGTGATTGAATCACAATTTCTTGCAATTCAATCTCTCAAATCTTGATCAATAGCCAATTCCTTAGTCAATTGCTCATGAGAAGAGATGAAGTGTGGTCACTGATTATACCACATGAACTTTCCAAATCAAATGCTTAGAGGGTTATAGCCACATACCCATCCACACTCAATTTGGTCCAGCATGAGAAAGCATTTCTAGCTAATCTCTTCATTCCTCTTTCAAGGATCCGAAGAGATCCATGTTTGAATAGCTTCTTTTCCAAGATCACTATCCAATTGGATGAAGATCAAAGGCTTTCAAGTAAAATCAAAAGGAAAGATAGAAGAAGAATAAGAAAATTAGTATTGATCCATCAAATTACAACAGAGCTCCCTAACCCAATGAAAGGGGTTTAATTGTTCATAGCTCTAGAAATCAAAATCAAAGATGGAGAATACATGATAACGCTAGAAGTGCAGAGAAAGTAAAAATACAAGAGTAGTTCTTTCTCCTCGCCAAAAAGCTCCCCTCTATTTCAAAACTACTCCTATATATACTACTCTTCTCAACTTCTAGTTAGCTCT
>NC_029780.3:66970230-66988488 GCF_000817695.3 Arachis duranensis | reverse complement strand
TGGACTCTAACGTGAGACCTAGGGGCACACTTGAACGTTAGTGACAATGTTGAGTGTCACTAACGTTGGCTCATTCTTCATTCCTCATTGTTAGCTTCCACGTTAACCAAGTTAACGTGAAGGTTAACGTGGCTCTTGGGGGTTGTGTGGTTGCTCCAACGTTAGTGACAATGTTGAGTGTCACTAACGTTGGCTCATTCTTCATTCCTCATTGTTAGCTTCCACGTTAACCAAGTTAACGTGAAGGTTAACGTGGCTCTTGGGGGTTGTGTGGTTGCTCCAACGTTAGTGACAATGTTGAGTGTCACTAACGTTGGTTTTTCTTCCCCCTTTAACGTTAGAGGCCACGTTAACTAGGTTAACGTACGTTAACTAGGTTAACGTGGCTTCTAACGTGGCTATTTGTGAGCAATTGCCAACGTTAGTGACAATGTTAAGTGTCACTAACGATGGCTCAACTTCTCTTCTCCACGTTAGAGTTCACGTTAACTTAGTTAACGTGACTCTTAAACGTGGGCATTGATGGCTTTTGAGAGTGTTTTTGGCAATCACTTTTCTCCTTAACTTTGCAAGTTACCTACCATTCCTTGCTTCCTTTGGTCCTGAAATCAAGCAATAGAGTGCATCAAAGTTCTAGTCCACGTCATGGGTAATGCAATATACAATTTTGTCATTAAAATCATGCAAAATCCTCATGAAATAATGTAAAATGCACAATGTATGCTTGAATCAAGGTCTGAGTGAATATCTGCCCAAAACTAACTTATTTCCTAAGAAAATACATGAAAACACCTATAAACAGTAAAGAAAAGGTCAGTGAAACTGGCCAAAATGCCCTGGCATCAGTGATGAAAAACTAGATGGAAGAAGTAGGAAAGTAGAGATTCAGAAGGAACACAGCACCTCCATACACCTATCTGAAATTCCCACCATTGAATTACATGAGTAACTTTATCTTTATTTTCTGTTTATTTTATTATCTTTATTTAAACCAATAATCTCTTAATCCAGTTAAATCCGCCTGACTGGGATTTACAAGATGACCATAGCTTGCTTCATACCAACAATCTCTGTGGGATCGACCCTTACTCATGTAAGGTATTACTTGGACGACCCAGTACACTTGCTGGTTAGTTGTGCAGAGTTGTGACAAAGTCAGATTCACGTTTGAGAGCAACAAATCTTTTGAGCCATTGTTGATGATCACAATTTCGTCCACCAGGTACAGAAATGAGTAAATAACACAGAAATCCACTTACGGGCCCACATGGTGTGTGTTTGGGCTGAGCATTGAAGCTTTCACGTGTAGAGGTCTTCCTTGGAGTTGAACGCCAGTTTGTAACTTGTTTCTGGCATTTGACTCTGCTTTGCAACTTGTTTCCGGCGTTTAACACCAGAATAGGGCAGAAAACTGGCGTTAAACGCCCATTTGCGTCATCTAAACTCAGACAAAGTATGTACTATTATATATTGCTGGAAAGCCCTGGATGTCTACTTTCCAACGCAATTAAGAGCGCGCCATTTTGACTCCTGTAGCTCCAAAAATTCTATTTCGAGTGCAGGGAGGTCAGAATCCAACAGCATCAGCAGTCCTTTGTCAGCCTCTGAATCAGATTTTTGCTCAGATACCTCAATTTCAGCTATAAAATACCTAAAATCACAGAAAAACACACAAATTCATAGTAAAGTCCAGAATTGTGACTTGTAGCTTTTTGCTTCTGAACAGTTTTGGCATCTCACTTTATCCTTTGAAGTTCAGAATGATTGGCTTCTATAGGAACTCAGAGTTCAGATAGTGTTAATTGATTCTCCTAGTTAAGTATGTTGATTCTTGAACACAGCTACTTTTATGAGTCTTGGCCGTGGCCCTAAGCACTTTGTTTTCCGGTATTACCATCGGATACATAAATGCCACAAACACATGACTGGGTGAATCTTTTCAGATTGTGACTCAGCTTTGCTAAAGTCCCCAGTTAGAGGTGTCCAGAGCTCTTAAGCACACTCTTTTTGCTTTGGATCACGACTTTAACCACTCACTCTCAAGCTTTTCACTTGGACCTGCATGCCACAAGCACATGGTTAGGGACAGCTTGATTTAGCCGCTTAGGCCTGGATTTATTTCCTTGGGCCCTCCTATCCATTGATGCTCAAAGCTTTGGATCCTTTTTACCATTGCCTTTTGGTTTTAAGGGCTATTGGCTTTTTTTGCTTGCTTTTTCTTTTTCTTTTATTTTATTTATTTTTTTCGCCATTTTTTTACAAGCTTCTTTTTCGCTGCTTTTTCTTACTTCAAGAATCAATTTTATGATTTTTCAGATCATCAATAACATTTCTCTTATTCATCATTCTTTCAAGAGCCAACAATTTTAACATTCATAAACAAGAAGATCAAAAATATGCACTGTTCAAGCATTCATTCAGAAAACAGAAATTATTGTCACCACATCAATATAATTAAACTAATTTCAAGGATAAATTCGAAACTCATGTACTTCTTGTTCTTTTGAATTAGAAACATCTTTCATTTTAGAGGGGTGAAGGATTCATGGAATTATTCATAGCCTTAAGACATAATTACTAATGATCATGAAGTAAAGACACAAAACATAGATAAATATGAAGCTTAAAAACTGAAAAATAGAGAAATAAGAACAAGGAAGGAGTCCACCTTAGTGATGGTGGCGCCTTCTTCTTGAAGGACCAATGATGTCCTTGAGTTCTTCTATGTCTCTTCCTTGCCTTTGTTGCTCCTCCCTCATTGCTCTTTGATCTTCTCTAATCTCATGGAGAATGATGGAGTGCTCTTGGTGTTCCATCCTTAATTGATCCATGTTGTAACTCAAGTCTTCTCGAGAAGTGTTGAGTTGTTCCCAATAGTTGTTGGGAGGAAAGTGCATCCCTTGAGGCATCTCAGGGGTTCCTTGATGATGAGCTTCCTCATGCATCTCTTGAGATCCATCGATGGCCTCTCTTGTTTGCTCCATCCTTTTCTTAGTGATGGGCTTGTCCTCTTCAATAAGGATGTCTCCTTCTATGATAACTCCAGCTGAGTAGCATATATGGCAAATAAGATGAGGAAAAGCTAGCCTTGCCATGGTGGAGGACTTTTCGGCTATTTTGTAGAATTCAAGAGAGATGATTTCATGAACTTCTACTTCCTCTCCAATCATGATTCTATGGATCATGATGGCCCGATCCACAGTAACTTTAGATCGGTTGCTAGTGGGGATGATGGAGCGTTGGATGAACTCCAACCATCCTCTAGCCACATGCTTAAGGTCCAGTCTTCTCAATTGAACCGGTTTGCCTCTTGAGTCTCTTTTCCATTGAGCTCCTTCTGCACATATGTCCATAAGGACTTGGTCCAACCTTTGATCAAAGTTGACCCTTCTAGTGTAGGGGCGCGCATTTTCTTGCATCATAGGTTAGTTGAACGCCAACCTTACATTTTCTGGACTGAAATCTAAGTATTTCCCTCGAACTATTGTAAGATAATTGTTTGGATTCGGGTTCATACTTTGATCATGGTTCCTAGTGATCCATGCATTGGCATAGAACTCTTGAACCATTAAGATTTTGACTTGTTGAATAGGGTTGGTAAGAACTTCCCAACCTCTTCTTTGAATCTCATGTCGGATCTCTGGATACTCATTTTTCTTGAGTTTGAAATGGACCTCAGGGATCACCTTCTTCTTGGCCACAACTTCATAGAAGTGGTCTTGATGGGCTTTAGAGATGAATCTCTCCATCTCCCATGACTCGAAGGTGAAAGCTTTTGTCTTTTCTTTCCCTTTTCTAGAGGTTTCTCCGGCCTTAGGTGCCATAAGTGGTTATGGAAAAACAAAAAGGCTATGCTTTTACCACACCAAACTTAGAATATTGCTCGCCCTCGAGCAAAAGAAGAAAGAAGAAGAAGAAGAAGAAGAAAATATGGAGGTAAGGGAGAGGTGTGTGGTTTCGGCCAAGGTTAAGAAGAGAGGGTTGTGGTGTGTGAAAATGAAGAGGGATAGAGGGGTTTATATAGTGAAGGGAGAGGGAGTAGTTTTGGCCATTTAGGGTGGGTTTGGGTAGGAAAGAGATTTTGAATTTTGAAGGTTGGTGGGGTTTTTGGGGAAGAGTGGGTGGATGTGAGTGGTGAAGATGTGATGGGGAGAGAGATTGAAGTGATTGGTGAAGGTTTTTGGGGAAGAGTGTTATTGGGTTTTGTGAAGAAGAGAGAAGGTAGGTTGTGGTAGGTGGGGATCCTGTGGGGTCCACAGATCCTGAGGTGTCAAGGATTTACATCCCTACACCAATGAGGTGTGTAAAATTCCCTTTTCATACAATCCTGGCATTTAACGCCAGATTGATGCTTGTTTCTGGCGTTAAACACCAGTTCTATGATTCTTTTAGGCGTTCAACGCCAGGCTGTAGCATGTTTCTGGCGTTGAATGCCAGCTTCCCTCAGTGTGCAATCCTGGCATTTAAACGCCAGATTACTGCATGTTTCTGGCGTTCAACGCCAGATCCATGCTCTGTTTTGGCGTTGAACGCCAGCCAGATGCTCCTTACTGGCGTTTAAATGCCAGTAAGCCCTTCCTCCAGGGTGTGCTGTTTCTTCTGCTGTTTTTGATTCTGTTTTTAATTTTAGTATTTGTTTTGTGACTCCACATGATCATGAACCTAATAAAACACAAAATAATAATAAAAATAAAATTAAATAAATAAAAATTGGGTTGCCTCCCAATAAGCGCTTCTTTAATGTCACTAGCTTGACAGTTGGCTCTCATGGATCCTCACAGGTGATCAGGTCAATGTTGTAGACTCCCAACACCAAACTTAGAGTTTGAATGTGGGGGTTTAATACCAAACTTAGAGTTTGGTTGTGGCCTCCCAACACCAAACATAGAGTTTGATTGTGGGGGCTTTGTTTGACTCTGTACTGAGAGAAGCTTTTCATGCTTCCTCTCCATGTATACAGAAGAACACCCTTGGGTCTTAAACACAAGGTAGTCCCCATTTAATTGAAGGACTAATTCTCCTCTATTAACATCTATTACAGCTCCAGCTGTGGCTAGGAAAGGTCTTCCAAGGATGATGCATACATCCTCTTCCTTCCTAGTGTCTAAGGTTATGAAATCAGCAGGGATGTAAAGGCCTTTAACCTTCACTAGCACGTCCTCTACCAATTCATAAGCTTGTCTTACTGACTTGTCTGCCATTTGTAATGAGAATATGGCAGGCTATACCTCAATGATCCCCAGCTTCTCCATTACAGAGAGTGGCATAAGATTTATGCCTGATCCAAGGTCACACAGAGCCTTCTCAAAGGTCATGGTGCCTATGGTACAGGTTATTAAGAATTTGACAGGATGTTGTCTCTTTTGAGGTAAAGTTTGCTGAACCCATGTATCTAGTTCACTAATGAGCAAGGGAGGTTCACCTTTCCAAGTCTCATTACCAAACAACTTGGCATTCAACTTCATGATGGCTCCTAGATATTGAGCAACTTGCTCTCCAATTATATCTTCATCCTCTTCAGAGGAAGAATAGTCATCAGAGCTCATGAATGGCAGAAGGAGGTTTAATGGGATCTCTATGGTCTCTATATGACCTTCATATTCCTTTGGGTCCTATATAGGGAACTCCTTCTTGCTTGAGAGACGTCCCATGAGGTCTTCCTCATTGGGATTCACGTCCTCTCCTTCCTCTCTAAGTTCGGCCTTATTAATTATGCCAATGGCCTTGCACTCTCTTTTTGGATTCTCTTCAATATTGCTTGGGAGAGTACTAGGAGGAGTTTCAGTGACTTTCTTACTCAGCTGGCCCACTTGTGCCTCCAAATTTCTGATGGAGGACCTTGTTTCACTCAAGAAACTTAAAGTGGCCTTAGACAGATCAGAGACTATGTCTGCTAAGTTAGAGGTGCTCTGCTCAGAATTCTCTGTTTGTTGCTGAGAAGATGATGGAAAAGGCTTGCTATTACTGAACCTGTTTCTTCCACCATTATTAAAGCCTTGTTGAGGCTTTTGTTGATCTTTCCATGAGAAATTTGGATGATTTCTCCAAGATGAATTATAGGTGTTTCCATAAGGTTCACCCATGTAATTTACCTCTGCCATTGTAGGGTTCTCAGGATCATAAGCTTCTTCTTCAGAAGATGCCTCTTTAGTACTATTGGATGCATTTTGCCATCCATTCAGACTTTGAGAAATCATGTTGACTTGCTGAGTCAACATTTTGTTCTGAGCCAATATGGCATTTAAAGCATCAATTTCAAGAACTCCCTTCCTCTGAGGCATCCCATTATTCACGAAATTCCTCTCAGAAGTGTACATAAATTGGTTATTAGCAACCATCTCAATAAGTTCTTGAGCTTCTGTAGGCGTTTTCTTTAGGTGAATGGATCCACCTGCAGAATGGTCCAGTGACATCTTAGAGAACTCAGATAGACCATAATAGAATATATTCAAAATGGTCCACTCTAAAAGCATGTCAGAGGACACCTTTTTGTCATCTGCTTGTATCTTTCCCAAGCGTCATAGAGGGATTCACTATCTTTTTGTTTGAAGGTCTGAACATCCACTCTAAGCTTGCTCAGCTTTTGAAGAGGAAAGAACTAGCCAAGAAGGCCGTGACCAGCTTATCCCAAGAGTCCAGGCTATCTTTAGGTTGTGAGTCTAACCATGTTCTAGCTCTGTCTCTTACAGCAAAAGGGAAAAGCATGAGCCTGTAGACTTCAGGATCTACTCCATTAGTCTTAACAATCTCACAGATCTGCAAAAATTCAGTTAAAAACTGATAGGGATCTTTTGATGAAAGTCCATAGAATTTCCAGTTCTGTTGCATTAGAGCAACTAGTTGAGGTTTCAGCTCAAAATTGTTTGCTCCAATGGCAGGGATTGAGATGCTTCTTTCATCAAAAAAACATGAAGTACACATGCATGAATTTTCAAAAAAAGAATGCATAAATTTTAAAAACATGCAATTAACACCAAACTTAAAATTTGACTCTAGACTCAAACAAGAAGCACAAAATATTTTTTTAGTTTTATGATTTTGTAAATTTTTTTTGTATTTTTTTTCGAAAATAATCTTTAGAGAAATGAAAAAGAGAAAAAAATTTTTTGAAAGATTTTTAAAAACATTTTGAAAATAAAATTACCTAATCTGAGCAACAAGATGAACCGTCAGTTGTCCAAACTCGAACAATCCCCGGCAACGGCACCAAAAACTTGGTGCAAGAAATTGTGATCTCTAATAATGGCATTCAACTTGGTATGCGCATCTACTAACTCAGCACTTTCTTCACAACTTCGCACATCTAACCAGCAAGTGCACTGGGTTGTCCAAGTAATAAACCTTACGTGAGTAAGGGTCGATCCCACGGAGATTGTTGGTATGAAGCAAGCTATGGTCATCTTGTAGATCTCAGTTAGGCAAATAATAAATGGTTATGGAGTTTTCGAATAATAATAATAAATAAACAGAAAATAAGGATAGAAATACTTATGTAAATCATTGGTAAGAATTTCAGATAAGTATATGGAGATGCTGTGTTTCTTTTGGATCTCTGCAACAAACTGCTTTCATACTTTCAATCCTTCTTATTCCTTTCCATGGCAAGCTGTATATAGGGCATCACCGTTGTCAATGGCTACTTCCCATCCTCTCAGTGAAAAAGTTCCAAATGCTCTTGTCACAGCACGGCTAATTATCTGTCGGTTCTCGATCATGTCGGAATAGAATCCATTGATTCTCTTGCGTTTGTCATCACGCCCAACAATCGCGAGTTTGAAGCTCGTCACAGTCATTCAATCCCTGAATCCTACTTGGAATACCACAGACAAGGTTTAGACTTTCCGGATTCTCATGAATGCCGCCATCAATTCTAGCTTATACCACAAAGATTCTGATTAAGAAATCCAAGAGATACTCGCTCTTTCTACGGTAGAACGAAAGTGGTTGTCAGTCACGCGTTCATAGGTGAGAATGATTATGAGTGTCACGGATCATCACATTCATTATGTTGAAGTGCAACGAATATCTTAGAACAGGAATAAACTGAATTGAATAGAAAATAGTAGAAATTGCATTAAAACTCGAGGTACAGCAGAGCTCTACACCCTTAATCTATGGTGTGTAGAAACTCCACCGTTGAAAATACATAAGTGATAAAGGTCCAGGCATGGCCGAATGGCCAGCCCCCATGGTCTAAGAACTAAACGTCCAAAGATGTCTAATACAATAGTAAAATATCCTATTTATACTAGACTAGCTACTAGGGTTTACAGAAATAAGTAAATGATGCAGAAATCCACTTTCAGGGCCCACTTGGTGTGTGCTTGGGCTGAGCTTGATCTTTACACATGCATAGGCTTCTTTTGGAGTTAAATGCCAAGTTGTAATGTGTTTTTGGTGTTTAACTCTGGTTTGTGACGTGTTTCTGGCGTTTGACTCCAGAATGCTGCATGGAACTGGCGTTGAACGCCAATTTACGTCATCTAATCTCGAATAAAGTATGGACTATTATATATTGCTGGAAAGCTCTGAATGTCTACTTTCCAACGTCGTTGAGAGTGCTCCATTTGGAGTTCCGTAACTCCAGAATATCCATTTCGAGTGCAGGGAGGTCAAAATTCAACAACATCAGCAGTCCTTTGTCAGCCTCCTTATCAGTGTTTTGCTCAGGTCCTTCAATTTCAGCCAGAAAACACCTGAAATCACAGAAAAATACACAAACTCGTAGTAAAGTCTAGAAATGTGAATTTTACATAAAAACTAATGAAAACATCCATAAAAGTAGCTAGATCTTACTAAAAACTACCTAAAAACAATGCCAAAAAGCGTATAAATTATCCGCTCATCAATACACAATGGCGCCAACAACTTGGTACGCACAATTGTAATCTCACTTATTTTTCACAACTTTGCACAACTAACCATCAAGTGCACTGGGTCGTCCAAGTAATAAACCTTACGTGAGTAAGGGTCGATCCCACGGAGATTGTCGGCTTGAAGCAAACAATGGTCACCTTGTAAATCTCTGTCAAGCGGATTCAAATGGTTGTAGAGTTTTAATAATTTAAAAGATAAATAAAACATAAAATAAGATAGAGATACTTATGCAAATCATTGGTGAGAATTTCAGATAAGTGTATGGAGATGCTTTATCCCTCTTGAATCTCTGCTTTCCTACTGCCTTCATCCGATCTTTCATACTCCTTTCCATGGCAAGTTGTATGTTGGGCGTCACCGTTGTCAATTGTTACTTCCCGTCCTCTCAATGTAAAAGGTCCTCTACGATTTCCCGCATGGCTAATCAGCTGTTGGTTCTCGATCGTGTAGGAATAGGATTTACTATCCTTTTGTGTTTGTCATGACGCCCTACAGTCGCGAGTTTGAAGCTCGTCACAGTCATCCCATCCCAGATCCTACTCGGAATACCACAGACAAGGTTTAGACTTTTCGGATCTCAAGAATGCTGCCAATGGATTCTAGCTTATACCACGAAGACCCTGATCTCACGGAATGGAAGCCTCTGTTGTCAGGAGAGGTAACCATGCGTCGTGGACCAGGAATCCAAGAGATATACATTCAAGCTTGTTTTCATGTAGAACGGAAGTGGTTGTCAATCACGCATTCATGAGTGAGAATGGTGATGAGTGCCACATAATCATCACATTCATCATGTTCTTGTGTGCGAATGAATATCTTAGAATAAGAATAAACATGAATTGAATAGAAGAACAATAGTACTTTGCATTAATACTCAAGGAATAGCAGAGCTCCACACCTTAATCTATGGTGTGTAGAAACTCCACCGTTGAAAATACATAAGTGATGAAGGTTCAGGCATGGCCGTGAGGCCAGCCTCCAAAACGTGATCAAAGGAGCAAAAGATAATCCAAAGATCTGGTCAAAGACTCTTAATACAATAGTAAAAAGTTCTATATATACTAAACTAGTTACTAGGGTTACAGAAATAGGTAAATGATGCAGAAATCCACTTCCGAGCCCACTTGGTGTGTGCTTGGGCTGAGCATTGAAACTTTCACATGTAGAGGTCTTCCTTTCAGTTGAACGCCAGTTTGTAACTTGTTTCTAGCATTTGACTCTGCTTTGCAACTTGTTTCTAGTGTTTAACGCCAGAATAGTACAGAAAGCTGGCATTAAACGCTAGTTTGCATCATCTAAACTCGAGCAAAGTATGGACTATTATATATTGCTGGAAAGCCCTGGATGTCTACTTTCCAGCACAATTGAGAGCGCGCCATTTGAATTTCTGTAGCTCCAAAAATTCTATTTCGATTGCAGGGAGATCAGAATCCAACAGCATCAGCAGTCCTTTGTCAGCCTCTGAATCAGATTTTTGCTCAGGTACCTCAATTTCAACCAGAAAATACCTGAAATCACAGAAAAACGCACAAACTCATAGTAAAGTCCAGAAATGTGAATTTTGCTTAAAAACTAATAAAAATATACTAAAAACTAACTAAATCATACTAAAAACTATGTAAAAACAATGCCAAAAAGTGTATAAATTATCCGCTCATAATGTTTCATCCTCTTAGGAGGGAAATATTGATTCAGGAATTTGTCTGACAACTATTTCCATGTTCTTATGCTAGCTTTAGGTTGGTTATTTAACCACCTCTTAGCTTGGTCTTTTACAGCAAATGGAAATAGTAATAATCTGTAGACATCTTGATCTACATCCTTATTATGTACTGTGTCAGCAATTTGTAAGAACTGTGCCAGAAACTCAGTAGGTTCTTCCTGTGGAAGACCGGAATACTGGCAATTTTGCTGCACCATGATAATGAGCTGAGAATTCAACTCAAAACTACTAACTCCGATGGAGGGTATACAGATACTACTCCCATATGAAGCAGTAGTGGGGTTAGCATATGACCCCAGAGTCCTTCTGGACTGTTCATTTCCACTTAGGTCCATGATGGAGAAAGGGAGATGATGTAGATTTATTTTATTTATTTTATTATATTTATTTATTAAAAAAAATTTTCGAAATAATAAAATAAGAACTAAAATAAATAAAAAAAATTGAAAATATTTTATGAGGACTTTCGAAAAAGTGAGGAGAGAGAAAGCGGTTAGGATGTTTTTGAAAAAGATATGATTTTAAAAATCTTAAAAGGATATGATTTGAAAAATTTTTACCAAGTCAACCCAAGGGATTCGAAAATTATGAGCAATTAAAGGAAAAGATATTTTTTATTTTTGAATTTTATTATGAAAGAGAAAAATACACAAAAGACACAAGACTTCAAATTTTTAGATCCAATGCTCCTTATTTTCGAAAATTTTGGAGGAAAAACACCAAGACACACCAAACTTAAAAATTTTAAGATCAAAACACAAAGAAGACTCAAGAACACCTTGAAGACTCACAAGAACAACAAGAACAAAAAGAAAGAACACCAAACTTAAGATTTTTAGAAAACCAAAATAAAATTTTCGAAAACTAAAGAAAAATTAACAAGACAACACCAAACTTAAAATTTGGCACAAGATTTAATCAAAGAAAAATTATTTTTTAAAAAAGATTTTAGAACGGAAGACTCAAAGGGGCAACTATTCCCAAGAACATAGACACATTCAACAAATGCAAGGATTGAACAGAGAAAAACTAAAAAAAATTAGATGACAAAAACACAAAGGACACCAAACTTAAAACATGCAACTAGACTCAATGAGAAACTAACAATTAATAAAGAAAAATAATATTTTTGAAAAAAAATTTGAAAAGAAAGTAAAAGACCCTAAACCAAAACGACAATTTTTTCCTAATCTAAGTAACAAAATAAACCGTCAGTTGTTCAAACTCAAACAATCCCCGGCAACGGCGCCAAAAACTTGGTGCACGAAAATTACAATCACACTTTGTAATTCCGCACAACTAACCAGCAAGTGCACTGGGTCGTCCAAGTAATACCTTACGTGAGTAAGGGTCGATCCCACGGAGATTGCCGCCTTGAAGGAAGCTATGGTTATCTTATTATTCTTAGTCAGGATATCAATAGTGGTTCTTAGTTTTAATTGCAAAGAGTAAAAGAGCATGAATTAAATGATACTTGTTATACAGTAATGGAGAACAGGTTGAGGTTTTGGAGATGCTCTGTCTTCTGAAGTTCTGCTTTCTTACCGTCTTCTTCTTCACGCACGCAGGTCTCCTTCCATGGCAAGTTGTATGTTGGTGGATCACCGTTGTCAATGGCTACCAGCCATCCTCTCAGTGAAAAGGGTCCATGTACATGGCTAATCATCTGTTGGTTCTCACTAATGTTGGAATAGGATCTATTGATCCTTTTGCACACTGTCACTGTGCCCATCATTCTTGAGTTTGAAGCTCGTCACAGTCATCCCTTCCCGGATCCTACTCGGAATACCACAGACAAGATTTAGACTTTCCAGATTTCAAGAATGCTGCCAATTATTTCTAGCTTATACCACGAAGACTCTGATCTCAAGGAATTGAAGGCTCTGTTGTCAGGAGAGGCAATCAAACGCATGGACCAGGAACCCAAGAGATATATATTCAATATAAGGTAGAACGGAAGTGGTTGTCAGGCACACGTTCATAGATTGAGAATGGTGATGAGTGTCATGGATCATCACATTCATCATGTTGAAGTGCGAATGAATATCTTAGAATAGAAAAAAGCGTGATTGAATAGAAAACAGAAATAATTACATTAATCCATCGAGACACAAGAGAGCTCCTCACTCCCAACCATGGGATTTAGATACTCATGCCGTCAAAGATACAAATTCAGATGTAAAAAATGTCATGAGGTACAAAATAAATCTCTAAAAGTAGTTTTTATACTTAACGAGTAACCTAGGTTTTCAGAAAATGAGTAAACTAAGATAGATAGTGCATAAATCCACTTCCGGGGCCCACTTGGTGTGTGTTGGGACTGAGCATTGAAACTTTCACGTGTAGAGGCCTTCTTTGGAGTTGAACGCCAGTTTGTAACATGTTTCTGGTGTTTGACTCTAGCTTGCAACTTGTTTCTGGCGTTTAACGCTAGAATAGGGCAGAAGGCTGGCGTTGAACGCTAGTTTTCGTTGTCAAAACTTGGGAAAAGCATGGACTATTATATATTTCTGGAAAGCCCTAGATGTCTACTTTCCAACGCAATTAAGAGTGCATCCTTTGGACTTCTATAGCTCCAAAAATTCCATTTCGAGTGCAGGGAGGTCAGAATCCAACAGCATCTGCAGTCCTTTTTCAGCCTCTGAATCAGATTTTTGCTCAGGTCCCTCAATTTCAGCCAGAAAATACCTGAAATCACAGAAAAACACACAAACTCATAGCAAAGTCTAGAAATGTGATTTTTGCATAAAAACTAATAAAAATATACTAAAAAGTAGCTAGATCCTACTAAAAACTATATGAAAATACCCCCAAAAAGCGTATAAAATATCTGCTCATCACGCCTGCGATACTTTCAAATCTGATATTGGAAAATTGGCAAGGGACGCGTATGAGTGCATCACGCGTACGCGTTGATGTGACAATAGTGGTGGTTGGCGCAAACGCGTACATGATGCTGGAGTGTCGAAGTGATAATTTACCATCTACGCGCACGCGCAAAGGACGCGCACGCATGGGGGCGCTCATGGCACGAACGTAGCGCTTATTTAAAGAATGCTGCCAAGGGACGCGCACGCATGTATGATACGTGCAAGCATGGCTGAGGCAGAAGATAGTATCGACGCGCACGCATGTGTTACGCGTATTCATCGATGGTGCAACAATGTAAGGGACGCACACGCACAGAGGACGCGTATGCATCGGTGAATGAGCGCTACGCTCTCTTTCAGAACACTACTTTCTCCTGAAGCTACATCCAAGTACCAATCTTAAACCATTTCATCAAAGGCCAAAAAGCCCACTCCAAGTACTTGATGACTGAATTGGAAAGTGTATAAATAGAGGAGAATTTGATTTCATGAGGACGGCTTTTTACCTTTTGATTTTTTACCTTTGGATCTTTTAGCTTTTCTTTTAGGAGAGTTTTAGAGTTTTGAGATCGGATCTTTAATTTCTTCCTGTTCGTCATCTTCTGTAATTTTTCTTTTCTATTTTGTGCTAGAGCAATGATGAACTAAACCTCAAATTTATTAGGGGAAGGAGCTCTATTGTAATTCCAATGAATCAATGAAATTCTTCTTCTTTTCTATCCATTTGTGTAGCTATTGGGTATCTTCTGTGTTGATTGTGAATTACTCACTCCAGAAAGGGGTTTAATTCAGTGAATGCTTGTGTGAGCCTCAGAAAGGGAATCACTTGCATTAGAATTGGAGCTCTATCCTTCACTACTCTCTTGATCAACACTATTCGGAAGGAATTGAGATCCTAAGAGTTAGTGTGGCTTATGGATGAGAGATTTGCACTTAGCCTCTTCTCATGACAATTAGATTAAGGAATTGACAAGATTGATTATGATTAGAGAAATTGGATTACCAAGGAGTTGAGACCCAATTGATTCATGATGGATTATGATATCTCCAATCCATGATGAATCACTTTCTTTGAATTTCTCTCACTTTGATTTCACTGCACTTGCTTCATTTTACAATTGTTCAGTTCTGTTCTAAATTCTAGCACCCAATTCCTTTTATAATTCATGCAATTTAAGCTTCCGTGTCATTTAAGTTTCTGCACTTTTAATTTCCTACACTTTAAGATTTAGTTATTTATATTTCTTGCAATTTAAGATTCAGTCCTTTTTATTTCTTGCACTTTAAGTTTCAGTCATTTAAGCCTTCTGCGATTTAATTTTCTAGTTATTTATATTCTGCAGTTTAGATTCCTAGCAATTTACCTTCTGTAAATCAAAAATCACTCAAATCATTACTTGTTAGCTTAACTAGACTAATCACCATACTAAAATTGCTTGATCCATCAATTCCTGTAGGATCGACCTCACTCCTGTGAGTTATCAATTGATGCGACCCGGTACACTTGCCGGTTAGTTTGTGTGGAATCGTTTTTCCCTCATAAAAAATCTTGTGATTTTGGTTGTTTAGGGGTGCTCTAGTATGAGATATTGTTGGGTTCCATCACCAATCTCAGTGAGTTAAGGTTAGAAAGCATTATCCCTTTTCAATTGTCCAATCTTATGAACACTAGGTTGACGAATTGTGGACTTTTATTGTGAATAGCAAAATTGTTGTGTTGGTTGATGTGGGTTGAGTTGTGGATCAAGCAGGGAGGTTTTGGTGAACGTTGGGATTTCCCGTGAAAGGACTCAAGGGTTTGGAACCACTGCCATTAAGGTACGGTTTAAATTTTGTTTAAATACCATGTACTGTGACATGAATTCTTAGGCTAGATGCCCCTAGGATCAGGATTGTATTGTATGACTGGATGGGATTGATATGTTTACTTGATAGGTTGATGAATTTGACTTGGTTTGGTTATTAAAATTGTAATATGATGGAGTATGTGAAATTAATTGGTAGAATAATTGTTTATGATTTATGAATTGAGAAATCGAAGAATGATGGGCCAAAGGCCATGAATTTTGGGCCGGAGGCTATGAAAGGTAAGTTGAGGTAAGTATTGGTGTACTATATTAAAATTTTTTGGCAATAAAGATTATGATTTGGATGATTGCTTTTAGTTTGATTGTAAATGTATGTAACGATGGATTGATATAAAATATGTATATATTGTGATTTGTAAAGAGTGGTGTATTGTTGAGGCTTGGTGTATATTGGCGTCATATTAAGGATGAAAATTTATGAGGTCGATCAGTGATTAGATATGTGTATTTGTGAGGTTGATATGAAATAACTTGGTTCCAAAATTTAGGCTTGAAACTTGATTTTGGATGATGAAGGATTTCGGAAATTTGAGGAGTGCTGGTGGTATAGGTAAAATAGAAGTTTGATTTTGTGTAAAATATATATTTTTTAAACTGTTTTGGGTGTGTTGGCTTGAGTTCAAATGGTTTGATTTTGGAGAAAGTGCAAATTTGGTAAAGCCTAAGTTTTGACAAAAATAAATTTTTAGCCAATTTCGACGGGCCATAGCTAGGCCCTTGGAGTTGGAAATTCAATAAAATTAGAGTTTTATGAAAAACTATTCAATGATATTTCTAACAGTTCAAAAATGGTTAAAAAGTTATTTTTAGTAAAAAAGTTATACGCTTTTAAAGTTTTGGTAAAAAATTGTATTTTTGCAGCATATCAGCTTCTTTTAGATTCTGATATACATGCGTATGCGGACACGGCAAACATAGGCAACTTTGGAAAATTTTGGGTTCACGCGTATGCGAGCCAGTGCTTTTGTCTGGGTACTCACATAAGCGACTGTGGTCCACGTATGCGACACTTCCAAAAGTTGGACTTATGAGTACACAGAAGGCATGCATATGCATGACCACCCTATTTTGAAAAAAATGTATTTTTGTGGTTTTAACCGTTCTTCGAGCCTTTTAAACCTTTGTAAATCCTGTTATGAGTCTAGAGCTAGTGTAATAGAAGATAGAGGAGTTAAAGATGAGAATATATGAGTTGAGTTAGTGAATTGAAGAAAGATGGATTAAATGTAATGGGAAATGAGGATGATTGATTATGATTAAGTATGATGATAACGGTTATGATAATAAGAAAAGATGATGGTTGATTTTGATTGAGGATCATGAGGATAATTATGAGGATGATTATGATGATGAGAAAATATGATGATGATTGATTTGATTGAGGAAGATGAGAATGATTATGATAATAAAAGATGGCGATGATTGATTCTGTCTATGACTATGAATGAAGTGAAATAAGATAGAGAAAGAGTTTGATAATGAATGATTGGGAGTAGGGAGCCTGAGTTTGGTAAATTGATGACGGATTGAGGAAGTTGAGGATTCTCTCCGGATTATACATTATATACGAGAAATGAAGATTATGATGAGATTATGATTGAAGTGTGACAGATGGAACTATGTAGAATTGTGAGTTAGGATTGTGATTATGATGGAATTAAATAGACTTGAGGCTTAAATCAAAAAGCGAGGGTTTGTGGGAGGCCCAGGATGAAAGTTAAGATTGAGAAGTGTGATGGGCATTATATCCCAAGAGTGTGGCGGGTACTATATCCCGAAATGAATAGGCGAGTTGAGGTTGAGGATTTCCTCTCCTGTTATGGTGGATGAGATTGAGGTTGAGGATTCACTCTCTTGTCACACCAGGGAGTTGGATAGAAGGTTGAAGATTCTCTTTGGTTCAATTTTGTATTATTAGTTCGATTTTTGGGTATGTTTGTTTATGTTTGATTGAAATGAGATTTGGATTGATATGGTGAGGACGGTGACTTTGTCCCGCTCATGTATATGCAAGTTGAGATTGAGAATTCTCTCTCTTGTTGTGATATACAAGCTGAGGTTGAGGATTTCCTCTCTTGTTGCAATGGGCAAGTGGGATTAAGGATTCCCTCTATTGTTACATCGGGGAATTGAAAAAAAAAAGGTTGAGGATTCCCTTCGATTTAATTTCTGGTTGTGGTGTGAACGAGTGAGGTTGAGGATTCCCTATCGTTACATCACAGTCTCTCTCTAAATGGCAGGTTGAGGATTCCCTCTTGAAAGGTTGAGGATTCCTTTCGTGTTGAACGACAATATCCAGGTTAGCTACCGTGTATGTCGGGTTCTGGCTATATAACCAACATATGAGCTCATTAGTCATAGGGAAGACATGCATCATTTGCACTTGATTACTTTGTTTGGGTTTGCTATACTTTTGACTTGTTAATTTGTGCATATTAAATGATATTGTGCTAACTGCTTTACTTAATTATACTTCTATTTGTTTTTCCTATTTTGCTTGTGTTTGTATAACTGAGAGGTCCCTGATGAGCGGATAATTTGTACCCTTTTTGGCATTGTTTTTAGTATGTTTTTAGTATGATCTAGTTAGTTTTTAGTATATTTTTATTAGATTTTAGTTAAAATTCACTTTTCTGGACTTTACTATGAGTTTGTGTATTTTTCTGTGATTTCAGGTATTTTCTGGCTGAAATTGAGGGACCTGAGCAAAAATCTGATTCAGAGACCAAAAAGGACTGCAGATGCTGTTGGATTCTGACCTCCCTGCACTCGAAGTGGATTTTCTGGAGCTACAGAAGCTCAATTGGCGCGCTCTCAACGGCGTTGGAAGTTAGACATCCTGGGATTTCCAGCAATATATGATAGTCCATACTTTGCCCAAGATTTGATGGCCCAAACCGGCGTTCAAAGTCACCCTCAG
>NC_029780.3:66969447-66969884 GCF_000817695.3 Arachis duranensis | reverse complement strand
GATATCTCTTGGATTCTTTAACCGGAATCTTCGTGGTATAGGCTAGAACTGATGGCGGCATTCAAGAGAATCTGGAAGGTCTAACCTTGTCTGTGGTATTCTGAGTAGGATTCAATGATTGAATGACTGTGACATGCTTCAAACTCCTGTGGGCGGGGCGTTAGTGACAGACGCAAAAGAATCACTGGATTCTATTCTGGCCTGATTGAGAACCGACAGATGGATAGCCGTGCCGTGACAGGGTGCGTTGAACATTTCCACTGAGAGGATGGGAGGTAGCCACTGACAACGGTGAAACCCTTGCTTAAGCTTGCCATGGAAAGGAGTAAGAAGGATTAGATGAAGACAGTGGGAAAGCAGAGAGACGGAAGGGAAGGCATCTTCATACGCTTATCTGAAATTCCTACCAATGAATTACATAAGTATCTCTATCTTTA
>NC_029780.3:66964244-66965225 GCF_000817695.3 Arachis duranensis | reverse complement strand
CAACCAACTTCTAAGTTTGGTGTTGAACCCCCACATTCAAACTCTAAGTTTGGAGTTGGGAGGTTCCAACATTGCTCTGAGTATCTGTGAGGCTCCATGAGAGTCCTCTGTCAAGCTACTGACATTAAAGAAGCGCTTGTTGGGAGGCAACCCAATGTTATATTTTATATATTTTTCTTTGTTATTTTATATTTTTATAGGTTGATGATCATGAGAAGTCACAAAATCAATGAAAAAAGCAAAAACAGAATGAAAAGCAGAAAGAAAAACAGCACACCCTGGAGGAGAGCGTACTGGCGTTTAAACGCCAGTAAAGCTAGCTGTTGGGCGTTTAACGCCCAGTCTGGCACCATTCTGGGCGTTTAACGCCAGAAAGGGGCACCAGACTGGCGTTAAACGCCAGTAAAGGGTAAAAACTTGGCGTTAAACGCCAGAAATGGGCATCAGCCCGGCGTTTAACGCCAGAAATGGCTAAAAATGCATTTTTGCATGCCATTTGGTGCAGGGATGACTTTTCCTTGACACCTCAGGATCTGTGGACCCCACAGGATCCCCACCTACCCTACCACTCTCTCTCTCTTCTTCACCCATTCACCAATCACCTCAACACCTCTTCCCCAAAAACCCTTCACCTATCAAATCCCATCCTTCTCTTCACCACTCACATCCATCCTTCATAAAACCCCACCTACCTAACCATTCAAATTCAAAACACTTTCCCTCCCAAACCCACCCTCACATAGCCGAACCATCACCACCCCCCACTCCTATATAAACCCATCTTCACTCCTTCATTTTCACACAACCTAAACACCACTTCTTCCCCTTCTTGGCCGAAAACACAAAGCCATTCCCTTCTTCCTCATTTCTTCTTCTTCTACTCTCTTCTTTCTTCTTTTGCTCGAGGACGAGCAAACCTTTTAAGTTTGGTGTGGTAAAAGCATTGCTTTTTGTTTTTCCATAACCATTTATGGCATCCAA
>NC_029780.3:66939128-66961610 GCF_000817695.3 Arachis duranensis | reverse complement strand
TTGTCTGTGGTATTCTGAGTAGGATTCAATGATTGAATGACTGTGACGTGCTTCAAACTCCTGAGGGCGGGGCGTTAGTGACAGTCGCAAAAGAATCACTGGATTCTATTCTGGCCTGATTGAGAACCGACAGATGGATAGCCGCGCTGTGACAGGGTGCGTTGAACATTTCCACTGAGAGGATGGGAGGTAGCCACTGACAACGGTGAAACCCTTGCTTAAGCTTGCCATGGAAAGGAGTAAGAAGGATTGGATGAAGACAGTGGGAAAGCAGAGAGACGAAAGGGAAGGCATCTTCATACGCTTATCTAAAATTCCTACCAATGAATTACATAAGTATCTCTATCTTTATCTTTATGTTTTATGCGTTTATCACCATACCCATTTGAGTTTGCCTGACTAAGATTTACAAGGTGACCATAGCTTGCTTCATACCAACAATCTCTGTGGGATCGACCCTTACTCGCGTAAGGTTTATTACTTGGACGACCCAGTACACTTGCTGGTTAGTTGTGCGAAGTTGTGTTTATGCCATGGTATTGAATACCAAGTTTTTGGATTCATTACCGGGGATTAATTGATTTGTGAAAAGTAGTGATCACAATTTCGTGCACCAGTCCCTTATGCTAGTGATAGTGATGCTGAGGGCTGCTTTTGATGAGATAAATTGATCTCCTTGGGTAGATGCAGTGGAGTTATTCTACTTGCTCCGGGTGAAGATTGGATGTGTTGACATAGAATCACTGAGTTCGAAATATATGAGGGTTGTTCCAGTCAAAGTTGTAGAGTTGTGACAATAAAGAGGAAGGTGAATTAGAGTAGAATCCCCGAGAACAGTTGCCTAATTACGGATTAGTGAGAATCTAAGATGGAAATAATGATTTGTGGAGTTTAAGATTGCTTAGTGAGTTTCTTGCTAACTTATATTGTATTTACTTCTCATTTTTACCATACTGGAAACCCATGAGTCGGTGTTCTCATTCCGTATATATTCCTGATTTTTCAAATGCACATCTTAATGCTTCGCAGTGAGTTGGAGTTTGTTTGGAAGACGACGAAGCTTATTCTGAATTCTGTTCTGTATTTTGTTTAGACTTCTCCCTTTTATTTTGGAAAACATTGACGATGTATATGTAAATATTTCTTTTGAAACTTGCCTATAGAGGCTTTAATGTACTTTTGGGAGAGATAAGATGGTTATCAACTATTTTTATTACTGTAACCCTAGCTGACCTAAACTTCGCGAGTCGTGACTAGTGGCTGTTATACATAATTATATATATTTTGTCTTTAATCTATTTTACCTTTAAAGTTTTATTTTACCCTAATTTCCAAACGTGTAACTTTTCATCCCATGTGTGTTTCCAATCGTAATTTTCTTTTACTCCCTTTTCAAGCTTCTCGATTAATAATTTATTCTAATTATATAGTATTACAACTTCGCCTTGGGTCGTACCACCTTAGTATTATTGACTTATGACTCGAGCATAAGGATTTTAATATTAGGGTGTTATATTATGGTATCAGAGAAGTTTGTCCTCGTGAGCTTGAGGGATGGACTGTTTATGCTTCAATGCATACTTTGAGTTTGTGCCTGTACTACTTAGGATATCCAATTGATATGTTTAGCATGAAACTCATGAGTATACCTTTTAAAAATTGAAGCACTTGACTTAAGATATTGAGACTGATCACCTTGATATCACTTATTTGGTGTGAACGGGACCTAAATGGCGACTCGTGGATGTGGTCGAACCCGTACGCAGAAAGAAAATGAAGAAGGCGCACTGGTGGACATCCAGACCGCACTCTTGGCTGCATGACCACTCTTGTGAATGCTATGCATGTGAATACTGCGGCTACTAACCAGGCCATGCAGAAAATGAACGTGAATGGTAATGGACTTGGAAACCGTCAAGCTAGCAGAGGTCCGATGACGTTGGCGACTTTTCTGAAGATCAATTCCCAAATATTCAAGGGTTTAATTAATCCGACGGAAGCCGATAATTAGTTCCAAGCAATGGAAAGGTTACTGCCAGCACAACTTGTACCCGAAGGTCAGTTGGTTGAATTTACTGCTTATGTGTTGGCTGGAAAAGCGCAATATTAGTGGCAAGGAGCTCACCGGTTACTGCAGTAGAGAAATGGTAATGAAATAATCACCTAGGAGATGTTTAAAAAGGAGTTTTATAAGAAACACTTCCCAAAATTTGCGAGATAAGCTAAGGAGTTGGAGCTACTACAGTTGAGACAAGAATCCATGACGGTAACTGCTTATACGAGCAAGTTCGAAGAGTTGTGCCGCTTTTCGAGGGTTTGTCAAGGTGCCTCTAAATGGTACAAAGAATGGAAGTGTATGAAGTATCAATATTGTTTGAGTGATGACATTATGTGAACTATGGCACCTCTTGAGATCAAGAGTTTTACAGAGCTAGTTAACAAGAGCCAAGTGGTAGAGGAGTGCTCCAGGAAAACTGACATGGTGAGAAGTGGCCATCGGCAGTCTGACGTTAGGATTTTTGCCAGTAAAGAATTTCATAAAAACAATCACGTTGTAGATATAGTCTCTAAACCGACAGAAATCCCTTCGTACAAACGTTTTGGTTGTCACATGTAACAAACCCCTTTAAAATTGATAACCGAGTATTTAAACCTCGGGTCGTCTTCTCAAGGAATTGCAGGGAGGTATGTTCTTATTATTGGCTATGAAAAAAGTAAAATTGGGGTTTTGGAAGTAAGGTGGGAATATGTTATATGACAAGTAAAATAAAATAATACTAATAAAATCTCTTGGCAAGGTATAAGAACTGAAAGTCCTATCCTAGTTATCTTTATCAATTGTGATGAGAATTGGATTTTTCTCCCACTTTGTTAACCTTTTAACTATGAAGGTAAGTCAAGTGGATGAATTAATTCGAATCCTCAAGTCCTAGTCTTTCCTTGGGAAAGGCTAGAGTTATTGGAATATGAATTAATGAAATGAAGAAATCCAATTTTCAATCAACAATGAGTTTGATAACTCTAGAGTCAAACAAGAAAATCCAAATTATTTATATAAATGAAAGACAGCAGTCATCAATATGAAATATCTCAAATAACATTAATCAAGAAAATCAATCTAAACATGGAACATTGAAAAATAAATAAAAATAAAAAACCTGGGATTGAGAGTCACTCCTAAAACTAAGAGAAGTCTTAAATCCTAATCCTAAGAAAGAGGAGAGAACCTCTCTCTCTGAAAACTACATCTAAAATAATAAAAAGAGAATTATGAGTGCCTCTGAAGTCTCTCTGAATGGATGCAATCCCTCTACTTTATAGCCTCTAATCTGAGTTTTCTGGGCCAAAAACTGGGTCGAAAACAGCCCAAAAATCGCTGGAGAAGAAATCTGCCACGCTGGTTTTTCGTCACTGCGACGCAGTCGCATGGTGCACGCGGTCGCGTCGCCTAGCGTTAGGGCCACTATGGCATATTATATATCAAATCGAAACCCCGGACGTTAGCTTTCTAACGCAATTGAAACCGTGTCATTTGGACCTCTGTAGCTCAAGTTATGGTCGTTTTAGTGCGAGAGGGTCAGGCTGACAGCTTTGCAGTTTCTCCAACTTCTTGTATTCCTTCCACTTTTGCATGCTTCCTTTCCATCCTCCAAGCTATTCCTGCCCTATAATATCTGAAAACACTTAACACACATATCAAGGCATCTAATGGTCATAAGAGAGGATTAATAATAAGCAAATATAAGATCAAAGAAGTATGTTTTCAATCATAACACAAAATCAGGAAGGAAAATGTAAAACATGCGAATTGTATGAATAAGTGAGTAAAGAGTTGATAAAAACTACTCAATTGAGCATAAGATAAACCATAAAATAGTGGTTTATCACAGTCCCATGAAAGGAATTAAAACAAGAGTTTTGCAGCAAGGGGCTTAGACATCAAGAGGAGTGTGTATCCACCTTAGTATTCCCAAGGTCGAAACAATTACCGAAGGAATCACTACCGCTCGCGAAATGGAAAGAGAAAATAGGCAGAGGCTATTTCGAATGATTTGAGGTGCCAGACATGCGAAAGATACCATCCGGAACAGCCATGCCAAACGGAGTTAGGCCTGTGCTATCGTTGTGGGAGACCAGGACATATCTCCCGAGATTGTCTATACAGGAAGAATCAAGGAGAAGGTCGATCTCAGCAACAAGGTTAAGGTAATCGTGAAGTTGACAAGGAGAATTGAATTTAACTTCCTTGCATAATATTGGAGTGTGGCATTCATTTGTAACACTTGATTATATTGTGAGGATCATGATTTTCAAATGAATTATTGGTCCATGACTTTCAGTTATTGAGAGAATGTGATTTTTTTTGTTAACATATAGGAATAGTTATGTTTTTATGGCAAACGATCAGAGTGACGTAGCGGAAGCTTGTGGGAGCATTGATACAGGATAGTTGCGATGAAGAGTAGTAGGGGGTGATTAGAAATGCTTTAGGCTGTGAATATCTAAAAGGTTAGCAGATTAATGCAAATAATGAATTCCAGGTAATTGAGTTTGATTGTGACTGCGAGATTAGATTGATTCCAAAACGGTTGTAGAAATTATTGTAGGTGTGTAATTGGAATTGGGTGAGAAGTGAGTGCAAAATATTGTGTTTGAAAGGTAAATATTATGATGTTTGATCATGTTGACTATGGTTTTAGATTGAAATTAATAATGATTGGTTTACAATGACGAATTTAAAATATTGAATTGAAATACTGAGTTTATGTTGAAGTTGAATTAAGGGAACCCGTGAAGGGTGGTAAACTCCGGTTTTAGCGGAGATTCTGCCAAAATTCTTTTGTAAGGATTTGAAAAGTTTTGGAAGTTTTAGTGTTATTTTCGAGTAAGGGTTAGGAAGTTATATGAAGGGTGAGATGAACTTGATATTTGGTTAGCTAATGAGAGAAACATAGAGGAATCTAAGAGTGAAACGGATGAATACGGCGTAGGCTTGAATTCGCTTAAGTTTATAACGTTGTGTATGAGAGCGAAGGATGTAAATAGGTATCTGAATTGATGTTGAATAATGATAGAATGAATGTTGTGGGAGTAGTTGAAGGTGAGAGAACCTTTAATGATGGTTAAGTCCAAAATTTTAAGAGAATGTTCTTCTAACCATTAGCCTATTAGGAGACGAACTGAACTTAGACTGAACCCCGATAGTGAATTAGTTCTGGGAATAAGATATGTTGAGAAGAGAAGAAACACTCTCATCTAGTCTCTGTAGTGGACCAAATTTCGAGGGCAAAATTTTTAATTAGGCAGGTAGGATGTAAAACCTCAATTAAATGATAATTAAAATAAGAAATTAATTAAATATGAGCCAAAGGGGTTGGAAAATCTAGATTTCATAATTTATAAATTTAACAGTGATATTTAGATTCAGAGAATTTTTTGAATGGGAAAATGTGATTTTCTGCGGGAAAAAATGTGTAAAGACGTGTACTGGTTATTTAACTGGCAGTACCGACTTAAATAAATTGAGAAAATAAATTGTTAGTGAATGAAGTTAAGGAATTAAAATTTATAGATTGGGGAATTAAAAATAATTAGAATACGCATTAAAACACTGATTTTAAAAGTTTTGGCCTAAAGTTGAGCCAACGGGGTAAATCGAGTGAACATAGCCCAAGTGAGTCCAAGCCCACACTATATAAGCTCCATTTCAGCAGAACACTAACTCATTTTCCCCCTTTGATAGTGTGATCCATGGTTAGAAGAGAGGAAGAGAAACAAAATCCTTGACACTATTTATTATAAACTTCAATCCTCCATAACTTTCTCTCCGGAGTTCCGATTAATAAGCCGTTTGTGGCCATGCATTACTCTTCTCATCTTCTTTGATTTTATCTTGGTATTTTGGTGAGTACCTCAAAATTCTCTGCCAAATTTTCTTTTACCCCTTCACTTTGTGTTTTGGTTTGGGTTTTAAGGAAATCTTGTGATTTTGGTTGTTTAGGGGTGCTCTAGTATGAACTATCGGTGATTCCATCACCAATCTCAGCAGGTTAAAGTAATAAAGCATTATTCTCTTTTAATTGTCCAATCTTGTGAACCCTAGGTTGAGAAACTGTGGACTTTTGTTGTGAATAGCGAAATTATTGTGTTGGTCAGTGTGGGGTTGAGTTATGGATCAAGCGTCGAAGTTTTGGTGAACGTTGGCATTGCCCGTGAAAGACTCAAGGGTTTGGAACCTCTTCCATTAAGATACAATTTAAGTTTCATTTAAATACCATGTAGTGTAACATGAAGTCCTAAGCTAGATGCTCCTAGGATTAGGATTGAATTGAATGACTGGATGAAATTGATATGTTTACTTATTAGGTTGATCAATTTCACTTGGTTTTGTAATTGAAATCATAATATGATGGAGTATGTGAAATTGATTGGTAGAATAATTGTTTATGATTTATGAATTGAGAAATCAATGAATATTGGACCGGAGGCCATGAATTTTAGGCCGGATGCTATGAAAGGTAGGTTGAGATAAGTATTGGTGTACTATGTTGAAATTTGTTGGTAATAAAGATTATGAGTTGGATGATTGGTTTTAGTTTGATTGTAAATGTATATAATGATGGATTGGTATAAAATATGTATATATTGTGATTTCTGAAGAGTGATGTATTGTTGGGGTTTGGTGTATATTGCCATCACATTGAGGATGAGAATTTATGAGGTTGATGAGTGGTTGGATATGTGTATTTGTGGGATCGATATGAAATAACTTGATTCTAAATTTAGGCTTGAAACTTTATTTTGGATGATGAAGGATTTTAGGAATTTGAGGAATGTTGGTGGTATAGGTGGAATAGAAGTTTGATTTTGTGTAAAATATTTTTTTTAAAACTATTTTGGGTATGTTGGCTTGAGTTCAAATGGTTTAATTTTGGAGAAAGTGAAAATTTGGTAAAAGCCTAAGTTTTGGCAAAAACAGATTTTTAGCCAAATTCGGCGGGCCATAGCTCGGCTCTCAGAGTTGAAAATTCAATGAAATTAGATTTTTATGAAAATTTATTCAATGTTCTTTCCAAGGCTCAAGAATGGTTGAAAAATAATTTTTAACAAAAAAGTTATATGCTTTTAAAGTTTTGGTAAAAAACCGCATTTCTGGAGCATATCAGCTTTTTCTGGATTCTAATATGCATGCGTACACGGACACAACATGTGTACGCGACTTTGGAAAATTTTAAGTTCGCGTGTCCACAGAAGTGGCTCGCATACGTGAGCCAGTGCTTCTTTCCGAGTACTCACGTAAGCGACTGTGGTCCACGTACGCAACATTGCCAAAAGTTGGACTTATGCATACAAGGAATGCAAGCATATGCATGACCATCCTATTTTGCAGAAAATATATTTTTGTGATTTTAATCATTCTTCGAGCCTTCTAAACCTCTGTAAACTTTGTTATGAGTCTAGAGCTGGTGTGATAGAAGATAGAGGAGTTAGGAATGACAATGTATGAGTTGAGCTAGTAAATTGAAGAAAGATAGATTAAATGTAATGAGAAATGAGGATGATTGATTATGATTAAGTATGATGAGAATGGTTATAATAATGAGAAAATATGATGATTGATTTTGATTGAGGAATATGAGAATGATCATGATAATAAAAGATGGCGATGATTGATTCCAACTATGATTATAAAGTGAAATAAGATTGAGTACGAGTTTGATAATGAATGATGGGGAGTAGGGAGCCTCTGCTTGGTAAATTGATGACGGATTAAGGAGATTGAGGATTCTCTTTGAATTATACGTTATACACGAGAAATGAAGATTATGATGAGATTATGATTGAAGTGTGACAGATGGAGCTACGTAGAATTGTGAGTTAGGATTACGATTATGATGGAATTAAATTGACTTGAGGCTTAAATCAAAGAGCGAGGATTTATGGGAGGCCCAAGATAAAAGTTAAGATTGAGAAGTGTGACGGACACTATATTCCAAGAGTGTGGAGGGCACTATATCCCGGAATAAATAGGTGAGTTGAGGTTGAGGATTTCCTCTCTTGTTACAGTGGACGAGATTGAGGTTGAGGATTTCTCCTCTTGTCGCACCAGAGAGTTGGATAGAAGGTTGAGGATTCCCTTCGGTTTATTTCTGTATTATTAATTCAATTTTTGGGTATGTTTGATTGAATTGAGATTTGGATTGATATGGTGAAGACGGTGGCTTTGTCTTGCTCATGTATAGGCAAGTTGAGATTGATGATTCTCTCTCTTGCTATGATAGACAAGCTGAAATTGAAGATTTCCTCTTTTGTTGTGATGGGCAAGAAGGATTGAGGATTCCCTCTTTTGTTACATCAGAGAATTGAATGGAGAAGGTTGAGGATTCCCTTCGATTCAATTTCTGGCTGTGATATGAACGAGTGAGGTTGAGGATTTCCTATCGTTACATACAGTCTCTCTCTAAATGGAAGGTTGAGGATTCCGTTCGTGTTGAGTGACGATATCCAGATTAGCTACTGGCTGTGTCGGGTTCTGGCTGTATAACCAATATATGAGCTCATTAGTCATAGGGCAGACATGCATTATTTGCACTTGATTACTTTGTTTGGGTTTGCTATACTTTTGGCTTGTTAATTTGTGCAAATTAAATGATTTTCTGCTAATACTTGTATTTTATTTGTCTATTTTGCTTGTGTTTGTATAACTGAGATGTCTCTTATGCTGGTGATGGTGACGCTGAGGACTGCTTTTGATGAGATGAATTGAGCTCCCTAGGTAGATGCAGTAGAGTAATTCCACTTGCTCTGGGTGGAGATTGGATGTGTTGACATAGGATCACTGAGTTCGAAATATATGAGCGTTGTTCTGGTCAAAGTTGGAGAGTTGTGACAATAAAGAGGAAAGTGAATTAGAGTAGAATCCCCTAGGACAGTTGTCTAATTACAGATTAGTGGGAACCTAGGATGGAAATAATGATGTATGGAGTTTAAGATTGCTTAGTGAGTTTCATGTTGCCTTATATTTTATTTACTTGGTATTTTTACCGTACTAGGAACCCATGGGTCGAGGGTTCTCATTCCGTATATATTCCTGGATTTTCAAATGAATGTCTTGATGCTCCGCAGTGAACTGGAGTTTATCTGAAAGACGACGAAGCTTATTCTGAATTATGTTTTGTATTTTGTTTAGACTTCTCCCTTTTATTTTGGAAAATTGATGATGTATATGTAAATATTTCTTTTGAAACGTGCATATAGAGGCTCTGATGTACATTTGGGAGAGATAGGATGGTCATCAATTGTTTTTATTACTGTAACCTTAACCGACCTAAACTTCGCAGGTCGTGACTAGTAGCTATTATACATAATTATATATATTCTGTCTTTAATCTATTCTACCTTGAAGATTTTATTTTACCCTGCTTTCCAAACACGTTACTTTTTGTCACGTATATGTTTCCGATCGCGATTTTCTTTTACTTCCTTTTCAGACTTCTCAATTAATAATTTATTCTAATTATATACGTATTACAACTCCACCTTGGGTCGTACCATCTTAGTATCATTGACTTATGACTCGAGTATAAGGATTTGAATATTAGAGTGTTACAAGCTTGTATTTATCAAAATTAAAAAATCTAATATAGTTATATATAGTAGTGGATTAATAGGCACTAATGTGCCTATTTAGTATTGATTCAATTTTTTATTTATTAAAAATGTTTAAAATAATAAAAAATCAATTTAATTGAGATGTCAAATTGCTTATAACATTAATAAGATTTTGGATTTAAATTTTGAAAATAATAAATTTTTTTTATGAATTATATGTAATAAAAAGACATTTTAGGAAGAAAAATTACACACCAATCCTTCTCATATTCTTATTATATAGTATGAATCAATAAATATCTCCTTTATTTTTATTTTTTTATTATATTTGTGTCTATTGAAATTATTATAAAATTAAAAAAAATAAGAGAAGAATAATGTTTCTTTCTCCTGCGAAGAAGAAAGGGAAAAAGAAGGAGGAAGGAAAGAAGAAAAAGTTGTCAACGATCTACCTCTGCTTTCGCTTCCCCGTCAAAAATGTAAAAGGGATGATTTTAAAACTAAGTTAAATTTTAGGGACCATTTTGTATACAAAAAAAAGTTGGGAACGAAAAAAATTTTCGGCCTATACTTTAAGGACCAAAATCATACTTAACTCTTATTATAACTTGTACTTATTAAAACTCACTTTTAGTTTAACTTACCCTAACATAACTATTACAATTTCTAAAAAATTATCTTTTTAAACATTAACTTTAATAAGCTATTTTAAAAAATAGAAGTGTTACCAAGTTGAATTGTTATCAATTTAAAGATCGAACAATCAATTTAATTATCAAATTAAAACTAAGAGACCAGCTTGACAATTATCCCAAAAAGAGCACAATAATATAAATTTATCTTTTATATAGAAATAATTTTTTCGCCCCTTATAATGTAAAATTTAGGTTGGACTATTAACATTTTTCTGGGTTTACCTCCTGGATTTTATAATCAAAATGCTAAAAGTAGTCTACAGTATAGCTTAAACGAAAAAGAGTTACCTGACCCGAAAAAAAAAAGGGAAAATAAGTGTTCTCATAAAGAAAATTTATCGTTGGAGAAAGCAGTTTTAGTTAAAGAACCATTTTTCGAAAATAATCAAATCTAAACGTGCGGCTAATTGTCATATACGAATCAGAATCAGAATGAGAATGAATTATAAACGGCAGTAGCTCCACCTCTCAAATCTAACCGATAAGGCAAACAAATTCCAATAATTTTCAATTCCCGCTGCAATATAAAGTAAGCAAAATTTTTAAGGGAAACAAACAACCTTCCTTTTTTTTTCTCCCTTTTTCTTTTTCTCATTAATATTATTTTCTTTTTTCTCCTTTTTTTTCTCTCTGTAACCTCCATTCAGGTGGTGGAAAAATAAAACTAAACAGATTAAGGTTGCTTGGAAATGGCATGCAACCTGAGATGAGGAGCTACAATTTACATGTGAAAACAGGTTAGACTTATGAACAATTCCGCCCAAATAATGATTCAATCACCTAAGACGGTTGTGATTTGTGAATCTCTTCATTTAGAAGACGCGTGATTAGGTTCCGATCAGCCTCTGGCTTATCACTAAAAATGCTGTACAGTGAGTTCAATTCTTCAGCATTGGCCTTTCTAAATAAGCTCTGTAATGCTGCAACACCACCATTGAGCAAGTGCTGATTCACAAGAACCCCTTGACCATTTCCACCATTTGAATTGGTTTGGCGAGGTTGTGAAATCTGCCCTTGAGGCCGAGAGTATGGCCGAGAATCCCAGTATTCACTACAGACTCGACTTCTATCCAGTGCCTCAATAGCCTGGTCAAATACAGTTCATACCTTGAGAAAATCAAATGGGGCATTACAATGACCAATAATTTATATGAAACCAGAGTTTACATCAAGAAGAAATACTGTTGAATCAACTTATAAAAAAAATTAAAACATTTGCTGTTTGTATATACTTTAGGCGTTTGTTCATGAAGGGGGGACAAAACAAGAACTGCAGTATAGAACTTCCTTTCGGCTCAGGACTTATTCATAAGGACCACTTTGAATTATACAAGTCCAGATCAGTTAATTACCTGCACTATGGCTGGTGAAGAAAACCCAAACATTTCAAAGCCATCAAGGCTTCCGGGAGGCTGTAAAGGAGGAAGACCCTTCCTTCCCAGCTTATGTTGCTTTGCAATCTCTTGGTTCACTCTCTCTCTTACTAGTTCCCAGCATCTTGCAGCCGAAATGTGAACAAAGACCTCACTTGGACAATTTTCCAAGGAAACCTGGAAAGAAAAATCAAATTAGTTAATGCTTTCTCCCAGTTCCAAGAGTTTACAGACCAAATTGTCCAAATATATTTTAAATACAAAAGCAACTTAATTTTAGAGAGTTCTAAAATCGCAACCCTCAACATTGATTTGACCAAATCAGGAAATGCATTACTCAACCACTCCTTACAAAAGCTTTACAACAGATCAATAGATCACACATAGTTTGATTACATTTTCTTCACAATGGACTCTGGTCAAACAACACCCAGCTAAGAGGGCTTAGGCAATGAGAAGGAGAGTTGAAGTGCTGCCACCCAACCTTGTACCCTTGCTCTGGACCACATTGATCAAGAGCCTTACTAGTAGTACATGATTAGATTTTCCATTTCTTTTGTTATTATCTGAGCAATACTATCAAAGTTCAAAGATAAACCAAAAATCTCTCTCTAATACTTTTTTCTGCCTTGTAATGGGTAAAACTAAAGCACAATTCGTGCAAGAAAGAGACAATTCCAAGTGCAAAAGAAAATTTATATCAAAACAATCTATCTATCTATCTATTCTTAATATATAAAAGTAGATGCATAAGTTTACCCACATTACTTTTAAGATATCTTTCTCCTCCTACTAATGTCATATCAGCAACATCGCTTACTTGGCAAAATTTTAAAATCAACCACTCAATTTTTGCCAAATCAACTATTATTTCCAAATCAGCAAAAAAAAAAAAATATATAAATAATACAATAAATTTATAATTCCAATAATTAATTTATTAATTTCTATAAATAACTTATTAAATATAATAAACATCCATATTACAAATGTCATAATAATATTATTAATCATAATAAATTTTATTCCATACTATTTGAACTATTTGTATAAATCTCATCACTATTCCTTCAAATAACATCAAATTTAGCACAAGAAATTTATTTTCGAACTACACAATATCTCAAACTTACTCAATGGAGCATCAATTCATTTTTCAGTTAAATATATAATTATTAACAAAATACTAATAATTTTAAGAACATCGTGTTGAAAGTCACATTGTAGAAAAAACTATCAAGTAAGGTAAATAAAGAAATTACATAAATAAAGAGCCAAAAATTTGCTGCACTCATATCAACATTGGTTAGTAAATACAAAGGTACGATCTTTTTCAAAAAATTTTAAATCTATTGTTTTTCTTAGTTCAAAGAATTATATTTTGTATAATACATTAAATGAGACAAATACAACACAATCTTATTTTCTATAACCTATTATATTATAATATTTTAGGTGATTATTCGGTTAGCACAACTTCGAGTACAAAAATCTACATCAATCTACAAATGAAAAAAGTTCGCACAGCTGACTAATGGATATTTCATAACTAATAAGTCCATCAAAAATTAATTCATTTATTTAAATATTCAATTTAACAAATATAAAAAATCCTAAACAGGACTTATCAACGTGAAGTAATGGAGATACCAATCCAAGACAATGCCAACACAAATCTTCAGAGTAGAATGATTAGAAATCGAATAACTATCCAATAGAAAGTGCATACAACTCAACCATTCATAAAAAACATGTCTTCACAAGAATGTACGACAGAAAGAAGAAAGCAACAACTCTAACAACAACCAATAAAGAAAAAGGAGGACGAACGCCACATAAGAAGAATAAGTTCATCAACCAAAACAAATGCAAAAATCAAACTACCAAATAAAAATGTCGCTTTGTAGAACTCCAACATCCAAATCTTTTATACTATAAATTATTTTAAATAAAACACCTTTCAAATTTAACTTTAGTTTACACATATTTAATTTAATTCTACAAAACATAGCAATTTTTAATATTTTTTATATACTATCATTACCGCTCCGCGCATCGCGCGGGTCTCATTCTAGTTGAAGATGATTTCCAGACATGCAGAGAAAAGGAACATATTATTGCAAGCCAAAAAACTCCAATTAAAAAGAAGACAGTCAATTGCCTAAACTAGAGAATATATAAAACAAGGTGAAAGTACCATAAACAGAGGCCTGTCATGTCCAGCATCAAGAATTTCTGAAATGTAATAGCACATATTTGATGGGTCTAAGACATTTATGTATCTAACACGGCTTCTAAATCCTGCACCAAACACAAACTCACTCATTTAATCAAACCCTGCCACAGAGCTAAAATTCATTACAGACCAAATTATTTTTACATACCCTTTGGAAATATAGCCTGACTGCTGCACCATGCCTTTCCAGAAAGCACAACTCCAAATTCTAAAGGCTCAACGTTGCAGTTGATACGCCGGACAACCTTTGCAATACGAGGACCTTTCTGACGGTAATTGTTTAGACTGCATGTGTTTCCATTAACAGCTCTTACGCTCTCTGCTATACTAGAAGTGCTACACCCGCCAAGCTTTTCTTGAGTATCCTCATTCTTAACCTTGGTGATGACAGAATGTTGTGGATTTAGAGAACTCGGAGAACTTTCCTGGAAACGGTTGCTGACCTCTGCAGTTAAAGAATCAGGAATACTTCTAATTGATTCTGCAGCACTAAGACCAACTTGACAAGAAAGATCTATCAGGGTAGAAGCTATTGCTGGTTCCCTGTTTTCTTCGCATTCCTGTTTAACATGCAAAAGCTGAGTTGAATCAGAACCCTTATCTGCTTGGAGAAATGCAATAGCTTCCTTGTCACCCATAACGGCAGGATCTTTCATCCGGATGATCAACTTAGTATTTTCCATATTATTACATGAACTTGCTTTATCTATTTGAGAAAGCTCCTTCCGTCCATTGGTATCTGACTTCATTTCATCAACTTTATCTTCACTAGGATGTATAATACTACTGTTACGTCTGTGTAGTGAACTTTTCCCTCCTCCATGCTCAGCCTGAGCCACAGGAAGACATAGAACAAATGACAAATCTTCTTGAGATGTTTGGCAACCAAGGCGACTCAGCTTTATTCTGCAATTTGCAGATCCTTCTTTATTGACAAAAGTCTTACGGTTACCCATCTCATTTACAGGTTGTACATTATCAAGTGTCGAGCGTTCCTTCTTCTGACTCAAAGGAGACACAACTTCTACGGATTTCCTTTGTTGAGGGAAGCTCTGATCTTTGCCTTTTTCTGAATTTGATTGATCCACTATTGGGATATCCATTAATTGTGTGTCTTCAACAAATTCATTTGATTGATGCAAAGTCGCCTCTTTATGCACATTGACCTTGGGAGAATGAGACAAGTTTGATGACTGAAATCTCAATTCCTTGAGTACTTTTTCCTTGTCTGCTGAAATATAAGAAGTCAGTGCAAGCCCAAGATCTAATTTTGCCCATCTGTATACAGCACTTAGTTTTCCTTCCAATGCCTCAACAAGAATATTTAATTCACTGATATCATAGCGAAAGAGGAAGAATTTGGAATCCCAAGAGCATGAACAAAACTGCTTTGCATGATCCAAGCAAGCATATCTATCAGGGGAACATCGACAACCAGCTGCAGATAAGTGTAAGTCAAAAAAGCAAATGTTGCATTCCCTTTCACTTGTAGCATCAAAGTTACTCTCCATTTTTAATGCTTGTGACGAATTACATAGAAAATCCCTTCTGACTCGCTCCATCTCAACACGCGTCTAGGGAATAAAATACAAGGAAATCAGAATCAGATATCTCACAATTAATATTGAATAAAAAACAGTAACAGTGATCTGCCTTTATATAATTTAAATTCACAAAGCATAATCAAGACCAAGACTTTGAAACTGCAATTGACAGATAATATTTGCTCAGTCAAGATTTTCGCCGAAAATTGTCATAAACCATTTCTCCTAAAAGCTTAAGTTGTTAAATAAAGGCACATGAATGGTTCTAGATCTAACACGCCTCCTCACATAAAAGCCTCATTTTGGGCTTGAAGGATGGACAATGCCCATTTTTGTTTTGTGCTAAAATTCTATTTTTATTTAGAGAAATGAGGATAATAAGGATATAACTTAGACCTTTTTGTCATGAACCAATTTTCCTAAAAGGTTAAGCAATTAGGTAGAGGCACACATAAATATATCTAACAAAAATGAGAACCACAAATAAACAGAAAAGAGAACAAAAATCCCATTGTTGCAGCTACAATATTAGGAAGTAGTCTGTTAACACAGGGCAATCAACATGGCGGATTCAATTGGAGATGGTGGAATAGAGAAATGACACCGAAATTATATAATAAAATGTCATGATGGTCAATAGAAAGCCATTGGGCATTAAGTTTACTCCAACTCCATTTATGGTATTGATGTTCATGACGTAGGTAAAATTATTCAAACCCTAAATCTCAAATATGGTGCTAGACATAAATTAAAGTCTTCCAGATAATTGCTCTCAAAAATATACACCATTCATAGGTTCCAGCTTAACACCTTGGGCTTTTAAGAGAATGCAGCATTTATGTTCAATTCTCAACGTAGCATTTTAATATTTAAGCTTTAAATTTATAGTCTCCCTACAGTTAACTAAAATATAATACAGAAGACGGCGATATAAAAACAGAAGGATGGACAGACCAAAAGAAATCCAGAGCACTGTAATCATGAACACTAGAATCATTATGAGGAAAATCCCAATATGCATTGTGTGGAGCTCAGCTCGCATCAAACAATTTACCCTTCCCTTTATTAATAATTGCATCATAAGTTGGCACAAATTCATAAATATCATCTCCTCATACTGCATCATATGAAGATGAACTAACCTTGAGTGCATTTGCTAGAAGACCATCCTTTCCACAGACATCTTTCCATCGTAGGTTATCAGAAGTATTCCTTTTTAGCAAATTAAGCTCCCACTGGGCTCTTACAGCTTCCCTTGCAGCCCCCAGTAATAGCTTATCGTGGGATATAGAAGTCTTGCGCCGCTGCTCCTTATACAGATCTATAGCAATATGCCCATGGGGCAGCCAGTCAACTGGAGCCACATTAACAGCCTCTGCACAGTTGAAGCCACAATTGAAGCCAGAGTGATAGGCTCGAGGAAATGTCAGAACAAATTCTCCCGGGTTTTGAACACACCTATAAACTGGCACTCCCAAAGACTTAAGGATGGAAGGAGAAAGCTGAGTGACCTGAAAGCAAAAGTTAGAAGTTCAGGTACTAAAACATCCAGCATAGCCTAACTGCTCAGGAATAAAAAAATGGACCCAAAGCAAATCGAGGTTAACAAATGGAAGATCAAATTTCACCTCCACTTAATGATAATATATGAACCACTATATTCTTGCTGAACAAGGGAAAGGAACAGCATGTGAATCAAGAGACAAATATACAATCCTCATTGACAGACATCCTAACCAAATGACACTTGTGCAGAGGTGGAAAAACTTCTCACCAGCTTATGAAGCAAGTCAGGTTGTTCTTCAAATAGTTCTGGTAAATGCTTCCTCATGGCCTCTTCCAATTTGCAAGCATCTTTGCCAGGGACACCATACCACATTTTTGGAGCACCCCAATGCATATAATTCAAGGAATACAAATGGTGGTCTTCCACATGCTGTACCCAAATTCCCAAAATCAAACAGAAAAGATTAAGCAGGAGAAACAACAGTAGATGCTACTAGTAATCTTTTTCAAGATAACACGCGCACACAAACACATACATACATGCACATAGGAGACACAACTTCAACACTGCAAATAGCTATAATGTAGTTATTTACCAAATTGGGGCGAAAGAAGCCCGTTATATGATACCCCATTTCCCCTTATTCTCACATATGCACACACCCGAAAACATCCCTTCTCTGTTCCATCGACGAAGGCATACTAAGAACAGCTTCTAATTAAACACATATGGATATGGACAAGCATAAGCTCGTATAAACAGCCACCAATGCACAACATGCTAACATAAATAAAAAATATAGTATAATAATAAAGAATATGTAATTATGAGTTATAACATTTATAAGCATGAATTGTAAAGTACTCATGTAATACTATCTAATGCAGCAATGCTAGAGAATGAGAAAAATGCTGTCCTTACCCAACAAAAGGAGGAAAAGCACATTCCTATGTACAACCATGGCACTAGAACACCAGATATATCACTGCTTTCATAACAGAGCAAGGATCCAGGTAACCTCGCAAAGTTATTTAAATTCCAGCCAGACTTTATATAATCTTCATGTGACGTGGAACCAACATTACTAGAATTTCTAGGAAAACCACTCCCAAAAACCCCTGTTTCCAGATCAGCTCCATAAAGCACCTACAAGCATATCAAAAGGAAAAGTAAGGAATAGAGCATGTAAAGAACACAATGAATAGGTAACAACTTCATTAGGTAGAAAATTTCTGACAATTAGGAAACTGACCTCAATTTCTTCAGTAGGACTCTCAACCATCCGCCAATATTCACCCTCAATGTTTTCCACAGAAGGCTCAACGGTGCTGTTTAAATTTGTTGTATTGGTTCCCAAATGAGACACATTCTCATTTTCTCTGAAGTATTTATCCTTGAAATCATCGGCATATCTCTGAAATGTTTCCAAGGTAAATTGTGGACCAGGTTCAAACCCAAAACTTTCAGCTTCACAAAGTCCCATGTCCAGTCCTCCAACAGTGCCATTTTCCATTCCCATTCTTGTGACCCTTCTCCTTTTCCTTTTCATATTGCTTTGAAACCTTGAAATCTTTCTCACTGATTCACGATTCTGAAGTTTATCAATCCTCTGAACACGGGTAGCAAATTTAGAACCCTCCCATATACTTTTTTCCTTGAGAGGACAAGGGGGTTTCCAAGAAGAAGGGGGAACAATGCGACAAATTCCATATGGTTCAGCACTGGAGCGAATGCTCGATATATATTTTAAAGTATCTTGAAACTCCTGTAAAAAGGTTACAAACAGCTCAGCAATCTAATTTAGTAATTTTACAATAAAGCTAAGTTTTAGGAAACAAAACAATAACAGGAAACAGGGAGAGAAGTGAATTCAACTGTGCCACAGAACAGACTCAGACCTCTTCTGTGGGGTAGAAAACAGGAGCATCCTCAAGCTTTGGCCTACGAGCATCTTCTGGTCGCCATCTTGCAACAACCTGTTAGAAGTTTGAGTTACCAATTACTCATGCAAAAATATATTTTAGGATGAGCTTCTTCTGCTATGTTACAATTAGGTTACCAAAAAGTTTTCAGGTTAGCTCCTTTGGTTGTAATTACAATTATCACTTGTGATCATGGTAAACTACGCCAATTTTTTATTGACATATTCAATAAGAGAATATCCAATTCATAAAACATGGTAATACACATATCAGTAATAATAATAATAACACTGATATAAAAGAGAAGAGAAGAGAGAATAGGTTAGGGTATATTTATATTTCTTAATTTATTAATTAATGAACAAAATAATAAATAACGCCAAGAGCAGCATAGCATGTATCTGTCTTGCAAATACAACCTTCTGGCAATTACTGCAATCTGGACATCCACGGATAACTCCCCGGGGAAGACAAGGTCTTGAGGAGAAATTCTGCAATAACATTAATACATGAGATGCAAACCAGAAGTACAATTGAAATTTAGGATCTGATATATAGTATATTAATAACGAGCAGACCCAAAAATAAAAATGAACCAACAAAAGACTAACTTGATCAAGCCGCTCACAATCAGAGTCTTCCTCATAACTATTCTCATATTGTCCATAATTAATCCAAGGTCTGCGTCTCAGCGTCCTAGGAACTTTTGCAGTATCACTAACATGAATATTGGTAACCACCTGTGTCGAATGTGATTCAGATGCACTTGTGGATACTGAAGAACTGGTAATATTTTTATCATTTTGTTTCTCATTGTCTTCTACCCTTTTCAGCGAGAAAGATGTATATGACTCAAAACCAGGTGGTACTGAAGGAAACTCATCATTATCTTCTTTAACACATATTCTCATGAGTTCAGTCCCCATCAGTAACCTCATGCAAAAGACAACAGAAATAATGCCTCTGATTTGTCAACCCTGTTTGAATTAACGAGTCAGATATAGTCGTAATTTTCAATTGGAAAAACAATAAAATGATCTTCTATATTGATTTTCTGAAACTTACTTTGATAATAAAGAGTTCTTAAGACCACAAAAATGCAGAATCTGTTGGTTTGCCGCACTTCCACCACATACTACAGCTAGAGATCAAATCAACAAAAGCTAATTCAATGGCTTACACTCCAGTAACTTAAGAAATTGTAGGAACGGACCAATCATTAGATATCACAGTAAAGAATCAAAGAATAAGCTCAGATAAGGGAACACATCTACATGCAACACAGTATCTCAATTTCTTAGTTTTTCTATTTAGTCCATAAACCATAAAAATGTTTAGGACTTAAATCATAGTTATTTTCAATTACATTTGCCTTCATCAAGCAGAATGGCAGATCAGAGAGTAAAGGTAACTTCAAAGAGTTCTTGTAATCCTGCAGTCTCCTAGTCCTATTTTAAGCATAGTTCTTCAATTGTAAATAAATCTGTCAATAAACAACAATATCAGAAAGAAGGATTACAATAACTTGTTGAAGTTACCTTTACTCTCGGATCTGCCATTTTGTTGGATGAAAGCAAATTGTGCCTTCTTGATGATAACTATGATTTAAGTGTTCTTGTTATCCTGCTTTCTGATATTGTTGTTTAGTTAAATAAATTAATTCACAATTGAAGAACCTAATAGGACTAGGAGATTGCGCCATCCAATGTATGTGAGAACCGACCCATTAAGTAGATTCATACTATCAATCAGATAAAAAAAAAAAATATGCTCAAGTTAGGTTGTGATCTTAATCTTTCTTTTAAGTTAATGAAATATCCAAGGTTGTGAAAGTTCATATACTAAGGCAGCAAAATACTTCATTCTGCCCATACTTCATCTCAAACATAAAAGTTCGATAATGAATGATCACATCAGAACCATACAACAAGCAGGTCATGTTTCACAGCTTATTTTCAGCTGCTAATTAGATATAAAAGGTGTCATTATCATGTAAAACAAATTTAGAAATAAAATTTCTCAATGACAAAACCTAGCAAGTAAATAGACGTCTTGACGGTTTGAGTTTGACCACACTAAGTTCATCAATATCCACTAATAAATAGTTTCAGAAAACAATGATGGCTTCAACACTCATAAATCCCAGGTTCATCACATTTCTCAGCCAGATCAATACATAAAAATTTTAAATAACTCAGAAAATCACTGATAGGATCTCAACGATAACCTAAAAGATAGATTTCCAGAAGCTTAGCTATCATTCTCCACAATAATGTAAATGTACCAAGCAAAGTCAAAAAAATAATCACAGAGAATCACTACATCTGCATGATTAGGAATTGTTCAGTGCACACAACCAACAAGATTATCATAACAATCAATAATTAACCATGATCAAAATAAATCTTAGCCAATTTTACCATAATCACGCAAAATTTACAGTTACTAGCTGAAAACCTAGCAAGGAACAAAAAGTCCATACCCTAATCGGGAAATCTCTGATGAATTGAGATGTTCTAGTTGCAAAAAAAAGGCAGATACAAGTTGATTTAATTGGAGATTAGGTTAACAAGTTCACAGAAAAATATTTGAGGTGTTCTATAGATGGAAGCTGTTGGAAGCGATTGTGTTAGAAAATTGAAGAGAAAACCGAATAAAATAGAAACCCTAAGCGGATGAAAAGGGGGAAAAAGACGAGAGAGGAAGCAACAATACTTGGACAAATCTGTATCCTTTTCAGATTATTATTAATTTACTTGATGTTTATTTATGTATAGACCGTTTTCTTTTTTTAACAGAATGTTATAATATACTACTATATAAGAATAAGAATGTGGATAAATTAAATTTTGAATTTTATTTCAGAAAATAATGTATAATTTTTCATTATTTATTTTATAAATAAGATAAAAAAATATAAAAAAGAAATTATTGAAAGATAAAAGATCATATTTTACATAAAATTCAAAATTTTTAAGATTCAAATTCACTGTATAAATCACGGACACTTTGTTAATTTGTCATATTTTCATGTAGGATACATTTCGAACACGACACACATTCATACTCATTCAATACACGAATCTTTTGAATCCAATCGTATTTTAATAAAAAATAAAATATTTTTTTCGAACACACTTAAATACACCTAACTATAATCATGTGTCAGTATATTNGAAAATATTATTATAATTTATCTAAGAAATACTTTATATTTTATATATATGTCGTGTCCGGTGTCTTGAAAGAATTTTAAATTTACGTATCAACGTATCCCATCTCATATCATATCCCGTATTCGTTTTAATGTCCATATATTATAGATACTACTGTTTATATATATAGACTATTTTTATATATTTTTATTTTTATAATAAAAATAATTGATAAAATTTTTATACCATAAAAAGTGTGAGAGACAATGCAAAGAGTAATTAATACATTCATAGTATCTTGGAAATAAAATAATTAGATAAATATATAAAAATTTATTTAGCTACCAAGAGAAATATAAAATTTTCTTTCATTTTGAAGACAAAAAATAGAAAATATTCATTTTTATTTTTATATCTTTATTTTTCTATTTTTGAAAC